>NC_079190.1:31110781-31335781 GCF_029499605.1 Hyla sarda | reverse complement strand
CCCTTTTTAAACCATTCTTTAACTTGTTTGACTCATTTATTTTATTTGTGTGTGAAAAATAGTGTTAGCAATATGGAGATGACAAGTGTCCAAAGCTGCTCTCCTGCCCGATCTGCATAATGCGGTGCGGAGAAAGGCAACTTATGCTGGGTGGTACAGTTACCAAGGCAACCATAGGACACCCAGCAAGTTCCATGCATGAGCCTTTTTCTGATGAACGGGACTCTAGGAGAGCAGAGGAGGCAGGTGAGAAGACCTCCATCCACCATTTTGAATGATCACCAGATCACCACAGGTGATTTGTTCCTGGAATATAATGCCTGCATTGCCGCACTTGCCATAATCTGCTTTGATCACGGCATCTGAGGGGTTAATGACAAACATTAGAGCGATCGTTGATGAATGCCACTACTGGCAGGTCCCTGGCTGCCAGGACCTGTCATACATGATGCAAGCACCGCTCCATTGTTTGCATCATGTACAGGGTGTAGATATACATCCAATCACATCAGGATGTACTTTTACAGGGTCCACCTACTCCATTTTGATTGTAAGGCTATGCTGACAAGGCCAAATGTCCACACAGAAAATGTATGTGCGGATAACCTGAAGATAGTGGAGCGGTGTCAGAATATGCTGGCGCTAAGATTGCTCAGACATTTGCTGCCTCGTAGGGGGAAATGTATTTCTGAGCAGAATACACAGAAAGAACAGACGTCTACTCTTTCTGCGGATGCAGGGATTTAGGTATTCAGAACTACTGCCCAGGCTGATTGATGTCTATTCACCTTTTCCGGCCCACGCTCCTTCTCTCCCCCCCCCCCCCCCCCCGTTTTTTTCCCCCTCCCCCTTCTTTTTCCCCCGTCCCCCCTCCCCCTTCCGTTTCAGTCTTATGTTCATCATCGTTATTTCATTATTATTTTTATTCTTATCTACGTCTTTCACCTATATATATATTATGCTTTGTCTTGTATGCCTGTCATGTGTGCAATGATTTTTGCGCACATGTATGTGCTACGCTATTATTATTATTTTTTGCATTCTATTGGGGGGGCCCCCATCTTACTTATGTATGCATGTAGGCGTTGGAAGGGATTTGTTTTTCGGATTACGAGCGTTGTTTGTTTTGATTGGCGTTTGTTTTGGCGTTTTTTGGGGCATTTCGGATTTCGGAGTTGGTGGCCCCCAGTGTTGGGGGCTTGCTTTTTTCGGATGTTAGTTTGGAAGGTTGGGTGTTGCGTTGTTTGCTGCACCGTTCCAAAATGGATCAGGAGGGTCCTGGGGTTACTATGCGTTTGGCGGCCTTACGGGGCTCGGATATGTGTCCGTTTTTTTGCTCTATGGCTTTTTTGGAGGTAAGGGTGGGGGTTGTGGGTCCTTTATTCGTACACGCAGACGGGAGTTTTTTTATCGCGTTTTCAATTCGTGGGGGTTTTTCGGAAATGTTTGGCGGCGGTGGGTTGTGTGGCACGGGATTATAGCTCGCATTCATTCCGCATTGGGGCGGCTACCGAGGCGTCTCGTTGGGGCTTGGGACCCGAGATCATTAGGCGGATTGGGAGGTGGGAGTCGGAGAGGTTTCAGTTGTATGTTCGTCCTCATTTGCTGTGATTGTTGTGTGTTGGGGGAGGGAGGTTTGTATTTTGTTATTGTTTTTTTGTCTTTCAGGTGGCGGCCCGGGACTTGTGTGGATTATCGGCCACTCCTATGTGGTGAGGGGTGGGGTGCGGGCTGGTGTTCATCCGGCGGGCCGGCAGTTGGGCTTGGCGAGTTCGGCAGGTCAGGTCCACTGGTTGGGGAAGAGCGGAATGCGGTGGGCGGAATTGTTGGCCAGGGTTCAGTTTTTTGTACACTTGGACAGAGCCCCCAACGTCCTTGTCATACACCTAGGGGGGAATGATTTGGGTGGGAGGAGATCCCGGGATCTGACCCGGGACATCAAGCTGGACTTGCTGCGATTGTGGTCGTCCTTTCCGAGCCTGATCATCGTGTGGTCTGAAATGGTGGCCAGGAGGAAAAGGAGGCAGGCCAGGTCTGTGGTTGCCATAAATAGAGCACGGATTAAACTCAATAAGGTGGTGGGCAAATTCGTGGCCCGTAATGGTGGCCTGGTGGTGTGTCATAGAGAATTGGAGGGGAGCTCTTCGGAGTTCTTGGATGATGATGGCGTTCATCTGAATATTTTTGGTATGGATCTGTGGATCTTGGAGATTCGGGAGGTGGTGGAGCGAGCACTTAGTCTGTGGCGGAACGGGGACAAGTGAGGAGTCACTTGTCGCCGTTGTGGCGGTGGCAGGAGAGAGACCTGGAGGTACAAGTGGATGGCATGGAGGTGATGGGATACAGTGTGGAGGTGGGCTGGGAGCGGTCCCAGCCCGATGGAAAATTCTGCAAGGGAACATGGGTTCCCAGGATGGTTGGGGGGCCTCACAAAATGGTGCTCCTGTGCAGGCGCTAACGGCTAGGAGCAAGTGAGGCCCCATTCTAACTTGGGCTCGGTAACAGTGCCTTCAGGTCCTCCTCCTGTATTAGGGACATGTTAATTGGTTAACTTATGTTAAGAATGTTTTAATCAATGTTATGTATGATGTTCATACAAGGTTGCCTTACAATGTTTTATTGTTATTTATGGTTTGATATTTAATAAAGGGGCTGCTGTGGCCTTGTTACCACCAACACTGTGTCTGTCATGTTTAAGGTAAGGGATTCCTCGTTACAAAGAGGGGCTTTGGGGTGTTGGTGGATGGTAGGCTTTAGCAGCTATAATATCCCCTAGTCAAGTTTATTTACTTTCATCAGCCTTGTGTTTTTTCTATATATACAAGTGGGCAGTTCCTTATATATATATATATACATATATATATATATATATATATATATATATACTTCATTTCTCAGTTTTTTCTGTTTAGTTACGATTGTGGCCATCTTTGTGTAGTCTCATTTCCCTCTAGTGCCGAAATCACCTGTGCACATGCGCAGTATGCGCCGAGGCAGCCATTTTGGGGGAGTTTATTATCCTATGCCATATCTGACATAGGCGCCATCTTTATGTAGCCCTGCACTCTAGAACTTAGACTACCAGCCTCACTTTTTACACCTTCAGTGCCGCGGCGTCCTACCTCATTACCGGTACACGGCACTTTTCCTTTACACAAAACAGGTGCGTTACTCTGCTCTTATTGGTTTACATCCATATAAATATTCTAGTTTTTGACCACAAACCACACTCCTCGAGAAAGCCCGGCTGCGGGCGAAACGCGTTGGAGACTCATAGCAGGCGTAGGGTTCAGTCCGGTATCTATATGTCCTTTGTCTTCCATTTTGCTCAAACACATCCCATGTTATGTTTTTCAATATCACTGTTATTTTAGCACGTTGCACTTTGCTTAGTTATACACTGTGTGATATTTTTCACTCATGCAAGAAGTGTTTATAGTTTTTCAGCACTTGCACTTTATCTTTAGTTCTGCAGTTTGGCCCATACTATTATAATACGTTTTTTGTATACATTCACCCTTGTATACTCAATCCTATCTTTTGTACATATATACATATAGATATATTATTTGAATATTTTTTTTATTATATACCTTTTTTACTATATATATACAGTGGTCCCTCAAGTTACAATATTAATTGGTTCCAGGACGACCATTGAATGTTGAGGCCATTGTATGTTGAGACCATAACTCTATGGAAACCTGGTAATTGGTTCTGAAGCCACCAAAATGTCATCCAAAAATAGGAAAAAGTGAGAATTAAAGAAAAATAAGTAGATAACTAATACAGATAAAGCAAATCCTTACATATAAAAGTAAGAAAGATCTGCTGGGAGCTGTAAATCACTGTCTATGTCAGTGTTTCCCAAGCAGGGAGCCTCCAGCTGTTGCAAAACTACAACTCCCAGCATGCCCGGACAGCCAAAGGCTGTCCGGGCATGCTGGGAGTTGAAGTTTTGCAACAGCTGGGGGCACCCTGCTTGGGAAAACACTGGTCTATGTAGAGGACAGGAGCTTCTTAAGGGTCCTGTACAGCACACACAGTGTCCTAAAAAAGTAACATGGAGCCGCCCTCACCTGGTGTCCAAAGGAGCAGCTAACCCTGGCACAGGTACAATGTACAGAACATGTAATACCTCCCTGTACTGTAGGGGGCGCTACCAGACATCAGTCAGTGCATACGCTTCAGTAATACAGGGGTTTTACCAGTGAATGCCCATTCTGATTGGTCAGTTCTTCCGGCCATTGACACGTTTCACAGATCTGGACTGTCTGTACATTGTATGTTGAGTCTGGTTTCAACTTATAATGGTCCAGAAAAGACCATTGTATGTTGAAACTATTGTATGTTGAGGCCATTGTAAGTTGAGGGATCACTGTATATATATATATATATATATATATATATATATATATATATATATATATATGTATATACCCCATTTACGCTATATATAGATACATTTTTTTAATCCACCTACTGGACTCTCCCTTTATATATATTTTTTTATCCTGCTTTTATTATTATCAATTACTGTATGTTGTAAATTGAGATGAATTTTTATCAACTTATATCTACGGATTTATATTGACTGTGTGTGAATTTTCTTTCCCCATCTTATATGCATATATTTTTTAATTTATGTCTTTGTATTTAATAAAATTTACATATATATTTTTATATTACTTGTATTTCATTATTGGGGTATAAGGGTTACGCTTTCTCTAGCGTATTGTAGGTTTATATATTTGGTCTTTTGTCTCATTAGACCCCCCTTTTCCAGGTATTCTTAGGAGCCATTTTTGGACTCTTTTTTTAGGTTGTTGTATTTCCAGGGCTGGTTTTCAACCCCAGTCCGGCCCTGGACCCCATGTCTCATATCATCCCTCCCCCCCTCCTGTGGACCCCATATCTCATATCATCCCTCCTCTCCCTCCTCTGGACCCCATATCTCATATCATCCCTCCCCCCCTCCTCTGGACCCCATATCTCATATCACCCCCCCTCCCTCCTCTGGACCCCATATCTCATATCATCCCTCCTCCCCCCCTCCTCTGGACCCCATATCTCATATCATCCCCCCCCCCTTCCTCTGGACCCCATATCTCATATCATCCCCTCCCCACCCTCCTTTGGACCCCATATCTAATATCACCGCCCCCCCCCCCCCCCAGTAGTCAGGTAGTCTCCCCTCCAGTAGACCATTGTTTCCCAACCACACCGCCTCTGGTCATTCATTGCTCTTCGGTGTCCCGGGTCCATTCGCATCGGAGTTGAGATAACTTACGCAGCTCCACCAGATGACGAGCGGTGCGCGGCCATACAGAAATAGCGGCCGCGTAATGACGTAGAGCTTAGTGACGCCCCCTTGCTGTGATTTTGGGAACGTCATTACGCATCCACCGTATCTGTACGGCCGCGCACCGCTCGTAAGCTGGGGGAGGAGCCTCTGCGCAGCAGTGAAAGGTATTTCATGCTCTGTCTGATGCAATCAATCTGGGGGCGCCAGGTCGGCACAATGAATGAAAGCCGGAGGCAGAGCGGCTTGCAGCGGCGGGCCCGGGCGACTTGCTGGCAGCGGCGGGCCCGGGACCTGTTGCTGTAGCATAGCAAAGCATAGTATAGTGAAGTGGCAGGAGGGCCGCATGGGCCCCCCCGGGCTACGGACCCTTGCGACCACTATAGCTACGCCACTGAGTGGTGATGTATGTCAATCTAGGACCATGGTGTCTGATCTTGAACTGACAGCAGGAGCCACGACGACTTTAAATCAATGGCTGCCGGGACGTCTGATGAGTGACATCCTTTGCTCCAGTAGCGCCATTTTAATAAAAAATTGCCCAAAATCCCTTAGATAACAGTCATTCAGAATATATTATAAATCTTTTTTGTTTTTCAGCCAATCAGAGAGCAGCACTACTAAAATAGAACTCCCAGGAGGTAACAGCGTGTCACACATGTGATGTCATAACCATTGTCCACTAGAGAGCAGCACTGAGCAGATATAACACTGCTCCTGCTCATTCTTCATCAGTGAGGGGCCGGTGCTGGACACTGTAGGGACCGAGAATGCAAAGTCATATACACTACTGTGACTGGTAAGTGTCCCATTGTTGTGTCCAAAAGGTCTTTAGTGCAGTTCAATGTGCTTTTCTATAATAAACATGTAAATAATCTCTCTTTTGTTTTCCTATCTTAGATGCACTATTTCCAGGATGTGGAGTAGCATTTCCGGACCTACAGCAAGAAGTTGGATGAAGACGTAGATTTCCAGACCTACAGCAAGAAATTGGATGAAGGCACAGCGCCTCAAATCACGCACATACACGGACACATTGGCCCAAATTCTAGAGCTAACCTCCTTTAGTATGCCCAGAGGAAGGGCAGTACAGTAGCCATGGATTCCCTACAGGTTTCCTCCCCTCTGGAGGTTTTTCCTGTCCTGAGTTAGTTACTGTTCGCTCTTTGTGAGTGATGGAGGTTACATAAAATCCCTACACAAACATTTTAATATATAATAAATAAAGTTCCCCTTTTTAAACCATTCTTTAATTTGTTTGACCCATTTATTTTATTTGTATGTGAAAAATAGTGTTAGCAATATGGAGATGACAAGTGTCCAAAGCTGCTCTCCTGCCCGATCTACATAATGCGGTGCGGAGAAAGGCAACTTATGCTGGGTGGTACAGTTACCAAGGCAACCATAGGACACCCAGCTAGTTCTATGCATGAGCCTTTTTCTGATGAACGGGACTCTAGGAGAGCGGAGGAGGCAGGTGAGAAGACCTCCATCCACCATTTTGAATGATTACCAGATCGCCACAGGTGATTTGTTCCTGGAATATAATGCCTGCATTGCCGCACTTGCCATAATCTGCTTTGATCACGGCATCTGAGGGGTTAATGACAAACATTAGAGCGATCGTTGATGAATGCCACTACTGGCAGGTCCCTGGCTGCCAGGACCTGTCATACATGATGCAAGCACCGCTCCATTGTTTGCATCATGTACAGGGTGTAAATATACATCCAATCACATCAGGATGTACTTTTACAGGGTCCACCTACTCCATTTTGATTGTAAGGCTATGCTGACAAGGCCAAATGTCCACACAGAAAATGTATGTGCGGATAACCTGAAGATAGTGGAGCGGTGTCAGAATATGCTGGCGCTAAGATTGCTCAGACATTTGCTGCCTCGTAGGGGGAAATGTATTTCTGAGCAGAATACACAGAAAGAACAGACGTCTACTCTTTCTGCGGATGCCAGAAATTGAATTTCTGTGCCAGATATTTCCTGTGCGGAAATTCTGCTGTGTGCACTGTGCACCAGAATCCCATTGAAATTAATGGGACTCTGCTGCAGCAGAATTTCCGTGCTGTATATTCCTGTGTAATTCTGCATGGAAAACCTAACGCGTGAACATAGTCTAACGGTCATTAAAAAGGGGGGCGGAGCAAATAAGGGTGAGACCAAAGGGCCAGAGACAAAGTGGTGGCAAAATGAGGTTTTACCTAGGGTGACAAAAATCCTTGCACCAGCCCTGGCTGCCATGGCCCGAGCTGCCAAACAGGCAGGGTTCCTGTGCCATTTCAATCCCCTGCATATGAATTGTATCTCTTCTATCACTTCCTGTGATGTCACGCATACATCAAATAATTATGCAAATTAGCATGGCCAGTATTTTATTTTTTGCAAGAAAGGTGGCAACCCTATCAGGCATCCCATTGCATTCTGTCAGTGACCGGCACCTTCTGTAGGACCAAGGCAAACTAAGTGCCCGTTGCTTTCAATGGACATGAGGGGTGTCACAGAAAGAAAGCCAGGGCTCGAGTCCAGCAGGAACTCATAGAAACAGCGTCCCTGCACTTTTTTCACAGCAGGAACGCTGTTCCCTTTAGCAGTCCACCTGCAGGACCAACCCTGTGCCCGAATCCTTTGGCTGCTGGACTTGACTGTGGCCGCTGTTCCTTGTCTTCCCCAGTGTACTGGGCAGGGGAAGAGGCCGCAGTTATATGGAGCAGTTTAGGAGGAAGATCACTCACCACCATTAGGTCCGTAGCTCCTGGAATGGCATCATGTTAGGGGCGGGCCTTTATCGAGAAGGGGCGGGGCCTCCTGGGCTACATTATTATATAGTATATAAGTGTGTTGGGGGGCAGTGATATTATTTACATGGGACTGTGTGTTAGAGAGAGGGGAGGAGTCTAATTTACATGGGACTGTACGTTGAAGAGAGGGGGTGGTGTTATTTACATGGGACTGTTTGTTAAAGAGAGGGGAGTAGTCTTATTTACATGGGACTGTACGTTGAAGAGAGGGGGTGGTGTTATTTACATGGGACTGTATAGTGAAGGGGAGTAGTGTTATTTATATAGGATTATATGTAGGAGAGTGGAGTAGTGGTATTTACATGGGACTGTATGTAGGAGAGTTGAGTTGTGTTATTTATATAGGACTATAGGAGAGGGGAGTAGTGTTATTTACATGGGACTGTATAGTGTAGGGAGGTTGTGTTATTTATATAGGACTGTATGTAGGAGAGGGGGGTTATTTTATTTACATAGGAACATGCTAGGTTTAAGGTAGGGAAGTGATATTTACATGGGACTGTGTATTGGAGGGGATTGTACCTGGCTGGTCCCCCTGTGCACTGCAGTCTGCTGGGGGCGCTATTTGAAGTATCATTACAATTATTGGTAGGGGGAGGGATGCAGGCCTTCAATGGGGTCTGTGGTTGATTTTCCACAGTGGAAATTCTGCTGCCGGAAATCTGCAATAGAGAGCCCACCCCCATTCAAACTCGCAGCAGGACACATTTGTCTAACTCACAATAAATACTGCCCATGTGAACGAGCCCTTGGGGTCTGTAAACGCAAGCTGATTTTGCTGCAGAAAATCCTCCGTGGATTTTGCTACTATTGACTTCAATAGATCATCAGAAAACCTGCAATAGTGTCAGATTTGCAGATTTTTTGCAGACCCATCAAAGTCAATGGTAGCAAAATCCCCTGCAGATTTTCTGCAGAAAATACGCTGCCTGAAATATGCACAAA
The DNA here is from genome assembly GCF_029499605.1 of Hyla sarda. NCBI lineage: Eukaryota > Metazoa > Chordata > Amphibia > Anura > Hylidae > Hyla > Hyla sarda. The sequence goes on along the minus strand of NC_079190.1, from coordinate 31,326,721 downwards.
ATCCCCTTGTGTGAACGGACCCTTAGGGGTCCCTATTTTTGCTGCAGATTTTGCTGGTCATTGACTTGGGTTGCAATATCTGCTACAGCAGAAAATATGCATGTGTGAACTGACCCTTAGAGCTTGTTCCCATGGGCGGATTTGCTAGCAAACTTGCAGCGTGTTTCCCTCTGCGTGTATGAATTAGGGTGGGCTGTCCGCAGCAGACTTTTTGACAGCAGAATTTTCACCGAGGAAAATCCGCTGCAGACCCTATTGAAGTCAATTGGGTCTGTGCCATATTTCCTCCAGTGGGAATTCTCCTGCCAGTGCAGATAAAGCCTGGAAAATCAAATGCCAGCCCTCCATCTGTGCCCACCTCTGTGGTGCTGGATATATATATATATATATATATATATATATATATATATATATATATATATAGAAAGCCTGACTCACTCACTCATCAATGCCCAGCCTAAACCCTTGGACCTAAAAAGCTGAATTTTTCCACAGGTGTTGTTTTTAAGACATAGGCAAGGAATAAGAAAGGATTTTTCTAAATTAAACCCTTAAGGGGGTGAAAAAGGAGTTGAAAGTTTCTATATACAGTGATCCCTCAACTTACAATGGCCTCAACATACAATAGTTTCAACATAACAATGTTTTTTTCTGGACCATTGTAACTTGAAACCAGACTCAACATACAATGTACAGACAGTCCAGATCTGTGAGACATTTCACAACCGGAGGAACTGACCAATCAGAATGGGCATTTTACTGGTAAATCACCTGTATTACTGAGGTGCCTGCACTGACTGGCTGTCTGGTAGCGCCCCCTACAGTACAGGAAGGCATTACATGTTCTGTAATACTCCTTACCTGTGCCAGGGTTAGCTGCTCCTTTGGACACCAAGTAAGGGCGGCTCCATTTGGGACATTGTGTGTACTGTATAGGACCCTGAAGAAGCTCCTGTCCTCTACTTAAACCATTGTTTCCCAACCAGGGTGCCTCCAGCTGTTGAAAAACTATAACTCCCAGCATGCCCGGACAGCCAACGGCTGTCCGGGCATGCTGGGAGTTGTAGTTTTGCAACAGCTGGAGGCACCCTGGTTGGGAAACATTGACACAGACAGTGATCACAGCTCCCAGCAGATCTTTATTACTGTTATATGTAAGGATTTGCTTTATCTATATTAGTTATCTACTTATTTTTCTTTAACCCTCACTTTTTCCTATTTTTGGATGACATTTTGGTGGCTTCAGAACCAATTACCAGGTTTCCATAGAGTTCTGGTCTCAACATACAATGGTCTCAACATACAATGGTCGTCCTGGAACCAATTATTATTGTAACTTGAGTGACCACTGTATATAAAACTCAGTGGTCCTCATTTACTATTGCAAACCCGACATGTTTTGTCAGGTTGTGCGCCAGATTCTGTCTCATTGCGCCAGAATGTGCGCCAGAATTGAAAAAAACCCCGACTAACTCTCCATTTTGCGAAGAAAATACGAAAAAGGGGCGAGGCTGCTGGTAAAAGGGGGCGTGTTCTCCCAAAAAGGGGCGTGTTTTAGACATTTTCACAAAAATCCAACATATTTACTAAGGTTTCCACATAAAATGTGATGGATTTGAGGAAAACCCGACAGATCAGAACATGTGTAAAAAAAAAAAAGCAAAATGTAGGGAAAGTGGAATATGTAGGGAAACCTTAGTAAATACTGTGGAAAATAAATTGCAGGGAATTAAAACCAACAAAGAAACCTACACAACACTCTTAGTAAATAAGGGCCACTGTACAATTGAATTCAGGTGTTTTATTAGGTCCCATCCAGCCTCTCCAATGCAGTAGCCTTTATACTCATCTGTAAAAGAATAGGTCGTTCTAAAGATCTCCCTCACTCTGGGGTACGCTACTATAGGAGCCATTGCCGGAACAAGACAGTTCCTTAAATTTTTCCTCCTCGGTCTTCCACAACAAACTATGAGTGGTACTGTTGAGAACTGGAAGTGTTTGGGAACAACTCATAAAACGAAGACCATATAAACTTAAACGGGCACTGTCATGAAGTAAAAAAAAATTGATATGTTGTGGTACTTAAGTACTACTGTCACGATTCGGCAGGCTGGAGGTGGATCCTCTGTGCCAGAGAGGGATTGGCGTGGACCGTGTTGGTGGACCGGTTCTAAGTTGCTACTGGTATTCACCAGAGCCCGCCGCAAAGCGGGATGGTCTTGCAGCGGCGGTAGCAACCAGGTCGTATCCACCAGCAACGGCTCAACCTCTCTGACTGCTGAAGATAGGCGCGGTACAAGGGAGTAGACAAGAGCAAGGTCGGACGTAGCAGAAGGTCGGGGCAGGCAGCAAGGATCGTAGTCAGGGGCAAAGGCAGGAGGTCTGGAACACAGGTTAGGAACACACAAGGAACGCTTTCACTGGCACAATGGCAACAAGATCTGGCAAGGGAGTGCAGGGGAAGTGATGTATAAATAGGGAGTGCACAGGTGAACACACTAATTAAGCCTGCTGCGCCAATCAGTGGCGCAGTGGCCCTTTAAATTGCAGAGACCCGGCGCGCGCGCGCCCTAAGGAGCGGGGCCGCGCGCGCCGGGACAAGACCGACGGGGAGCGAGTCAGGTACGGGAGCCGGGATGCACATCGCGAGCGGGCGCCTCCCGCATCGCGAATCGCATCCCGGCTGAGAGAGACATTGCAGCGCACCCGGTCAGCATGTCTGACCGGGGCGCTGCAAATGCGAGGAAGTTGCGAGCGCTCCGGGGAGGAGCGGGGACCCGGAGCGCTCGGCGTAACAGTACCCCCCCCCCCTTGGGTCTCCCCCTCTTCTTGGAGCCTGAGAACCTGAGAATAAGACTTTTGTCTAGGATGTTGTCCTCAGGTTCCCAGGATCTCTCTTCTGGACCACAGCCTTCCCAATCCACCCCAAAAAATTTTTTTCCTCTGACTGTCTTGGAGGCCAGAATCTCCTTCACGGAGAAGACGTCAGAAGAACCGGATACAGGAGTGGGAGAAACAAGTTTGGGAGAGAAGCGGTTAATGATGAGTGGTTTAAGGAGAGAGACATGGAAGGCATTGGGAATACGAAGAGAAGGAGGAAGAAGGAGTTTGTAAGAGACAGGGTTGATCTGGCACAAGACTTTGAAAGGACCAAGATAGCGTGGTCCCAGTTTGCAACTGGGGACACGAAAGCAGACATATTTAGCAGAGAGCCATACCTTGTCTCCGGGAGCAAAAATGGGAGGAGTTCTTCTTTTCTTATCGGCAAATCTTTTCATCCGGGATGAAGCCTGTAAAAGAGAATTTTGGGTCTCTTTCCATATGGTGGAAAGATCACGAGTCACTTCATCCACAGCGGGCAAACCAGAGGGCAAGGGAGTAGGGAGGGGGGGAAGAGGGTGACGGCCGTACACCACGAAAAATGGGGACTTAGCAGAAGATTCGGAGACTCTGAAGTTGTATGAGAATTCGGCCCATGGTAGAAGATCTGCCCAGTCATCCTGGCGGGAGGAAACAAAATGCCGTAAATAGTCACCCAGGACCTGATTAATTCTTTCTACTTGCCCATTGGATTGGGGATGATAAGAAGAAGAGAAGTTTAATTTAATCTTGAGCTGTTTACAGAGGGCCCTCCAGAATTTAGACACGAATTGGACGCCTCTATCCGAGACGATATGCATGGGCAATCCATGAAGGCGAAAAATGTGTACAAAAAATTGCTTTGCCAACTGAGGCGCTGAAGGAAGACCAGGAAGAGGAATAAAATGTGCCATCTTGGAAAATCGATCAACGACCACCCAAACAACTGTGTTGCCACGGGATGAGGGCAAGTCTGTAATAAAGTCCATACCAATCTGTGACCAAGGCTGTTCGGGAACGGGCAGAGGATGAAGGAGGCCAGCAGGCTTCTGGCGAGGAGTCTTATCCCGGGCACAGACAGTACAGGCCCGCACAAAATCAACAACATCTGTCTCCAGAGTCGGCCACCAATAAAAACGAGAGATGAGTTGCAAGGATTTTTTGATGCCCGCATGGCCTGCGAGATGGGAGGAGTGTCCCCATTTGAGAATCCCGAGACGCTGGCGTGGAGAAACGAAGGTCTTCCCTGGAGGAGTTTGCCTGATGGAGGCTGGAGAAGTGGAGATCAGACAGTCCGGAGGAATGATGTGTTGCGGAGAGACCTCTACTTCAGAGGCATCAGAAGAACGAGAGAGGGCATCGGCCCTAATGTTCTTGTCAGCAGGGCGAAAATGAATTTCAAAGTTAAAACGGGCAAAGAACAACGACCACCTGGCCTGGCGAGGGTTCAGTCGTTGGGCAGACTGGAGATAGGAGAGATTCTTGTGATCAGTGTATATGATAACTGGAAATTTTGATCCCTCCAGCAGATGCCTCCATTCCTCAAGCGCCAATTTAATGGCCAGTAGTTCTCGATCCCCGATGGAGTAATTTCTCTCCGCTGGAGAGAAGGTCCTAGAAAAAAACCCACAAGTAACAGCATGCCCGGAAGAATTTTTTTGTAGAAGGACAGCTCCAGCTCCCACTGAGGAGGCATCTACCTCCAATAGGAAGGGTTTAGATGGGTCAGGTCTGGAGAGCACGGGAGCAGAAGAAAAGGCAGACTTGAGATGTTTAAATGCGTCTTCCGCTTGTGGAGACCAGGACTTGGGATTGGCATTTTTCTTGGTTAAAGCCACGATAGGAGCCGCAATAGTGGAAAAGTGTGGAATAAATTGTCTGTAAAAATTGGCAAACCCCAAAAAACGTTGGATAGCACGGAGTCCGGAGGGGCGTGGCCAATCTAAGACGGCAGAGAGTTTATCTGGGTCCATTTGTAGTCCCTGGCCAGAGACCAAGTATCCTAGGAAAGGAAGAGATTGACATTCAAAGAGACATTTCTCCATTTTGGCATAAAGTTGATTGTCCCGAAGTCTCTGAAGAACCATGCGGACATGCTGGCGGTGTTCTTCTAAGTTGGCAGAAAAAATCAGAATATCATCCAGATAAACCACAACACAGGAATATAAGAGATCACGAAAAATTTCATTAACAAAGTCTTGGAAGACGGCATGGGCGTTGCACAGGCCAAAGGGCATGACCAGATACTCAAAGTGTCCATCTCTGGTGTTAAATGCAGTCTTCCATTCGTCCCCCTCCCTGATGCGGATGAGATTATAAGCCCCCCTTAAGTCCAGTTTGGTAAAGATGTGGGCACCTTGTAGGCGATCAAAGAGTTCCGAGATAAGAGGTAAGGGGTAGCGTTTTTTTACCGTGATTTTATTAAGTCCGCGGTAGTCAATGCAAGGGCGTAGGGAGCCATCTTTTTTGGACACAAAAAAAAAATCCAGCTCCGGCAGGAGAGGAGGATTTGCGGATAATCCCCTTTTTTAAATTTTCCTGGATGTACTCTGACATGGCAAGAGTGTCTGGAGCAGACAGAGGATAGATTCTGCCCCGGGGTGGAGTAGTACCCGGGAGAAGGTCAATAGGACAGTCATAAGGCCTGTGAGGGGGTAAAGTCTCAGCTTGCTTCTTGCAAAAGACGTCAGCATAGTCCATATAAGCCTTAGGAAGACCGGATACAGGGGGAACCACAGGGTCACGGCAGGGAGTACTGGGAACCGGTTTAAGACAGTCCTTGAGACAAGAAGTACCCCAGTTCTTGATTTCTCCTGTGGACCAATCAAGGGTTGGGGAATGGCGTTGAAGCCACGGTAATCCAAGAAGAATTTCAGAAGTGCAGTTGGAGAGGACCAAAAATTCAATTTTTTCGTGATGAGGTCCGATGCACATTAGGAGAGGTTCCGTGCGGTAACGCACGGTACAGTCCAATCTTTCATTGTTAACAGAATTGATGTAGAGGGGTCTGGCGAGACTGGTCAACCGGGATGTTGAACCTGTTGATGAGAGAGGCCAAAATAAAATTTCCTGCAGATCCGGAATCCAAGAAGGCCATAGCCGAGAAGGAGAAGGTAGAGGAAGATATCCGCACAGGCACAGTAAGGCGTGGAGAAGCAGAGTTGACACCAAAAACTGTCTCACCTTTGTGCGGAGTCAGCGTACGTCTTTCCAGGCGGGGAGGACGGATAGGACAATCCTTCAAGAAGTGTTCGGTACTGGCACAGTACAGGCACAGATTCTCCATGCGGCATCGTGTCCTCTCTTGAGGTGTCAAGCGAGACCGGTCAACTTGCATAGCCTCCACGGCGGGAGGCACAGGAACGGATTGCAGAGGACCAGAGGAGAGAGGAGCCGGGAAGAGAAACCGCCTCGTGCGAACAAAGTCCATATCCTGGCGGAGCTCCTGACGCCTTTCGGAAAAACGCATGTCAATGCGGGTGGCCAGATGAATAAGTTCATGCAGGTTAACAGGAATTTCTCGTGCGGCCAGCACGTCTTTAATGTTGCTGGATAGGCCTTTTTTAAAGGTCGCGCAGAGGGCCTCATTATTCCAGGATAATTCGGAAGCAAGAGTACGGAATTGGATGGCGTACTCGCCAACAGAAGAATTACCCTGGACCAGGTTCAGCAGGGCAGTCTCAGCAGAAGAGGCTCGGGCAGGTTCCTCAAAGACACTTCGAATCTCCGTGAAGAAGGAGTGTACAGAGGCAGTGACAGGGTCATTGCGGTCCCAAAGCGGTGTGGCCCATGACAGAGCTTTCCCAGACAGAAGGCTGACTACGAAAGCCACCTTAGACCTTTCAGTAGGAAACTGGTCCGACATCATCTCCAAGTGCAGGGAACATTGTGAAAGAAAGCCACGGCAAAACTTAGAGTCCCCATCAAATTTATCCGGCAAGGATAATCGTAGGCCGGAAGCGGCCACTCGCTGCGGAGGAGGTGCAGGAGCTGGCGGAGGAGATTGTTGCTGGAGTTGTGGTAATAGCTGCTGTAGCATCACGGTCAGTTGAGACAGCTGGTGGCCTTGTTGCGCTATCTGTTGCGACTGCTGGGCGACCACCGTGGTGAGGTCGGCGACAACTGGCAGTGGGACTTCAGCGGGATCCATGGCCGGATCTACTGTCACGATTCGGCTGGCTGGAGGTGGATCCTCTGTGCCAGAGAGGGATTGGCGTGGACCGTGTTGGTGGACCGGTTCTAAGTTGCTACTGGTATTCACCAGAGCCCGCCGCAAAGCGGGATGGTCTTGCAGCGGTGGTAGCAACCAGGTCGTATCCACCAGCAACGGCTCAACCTCTCTGACTGCTGAAGATAGGCGCGGTACAAGGGAGTAGACAAGAGCAAGGTCGGACGTAGCAGAAGGTCAGGGCAGGCAGCAAGGATCGTAGTCAGGGGCAACGGCAGGAGGTCTGGAACACAGGCTAGGAACACACAAGGAAACGCTTTCACTGGCACAATGGCAACAAGATCCGGCAAGGGAGTGCAGGGGAAGTGATGTATAAATAGGGAGTGCACAGGCGAACACACTAATTAAGCCTGCTGCGCCAATCAGTGGCGCAGGGGCCCTTTAAATTGCAGAGACCCGGCGCGCGCGCGCCCTAAGGAGCGGGGCCGCGCGCGCCGGGACAAGACCGACGGGGAGCGAGTCAGGTACGGGAGCCGGGATGCGCATCGCGAGCGGGCGCCTCCCGCATCGCGAATCGCATCCCGGCTGAGAGAGACATTGCAGCGCACCCGGTCAGCAGGTCTGACCGGGGCGCTGCAAATGCGAGGAAGTTGCGAGCGCTCCGGGGAGGAGCGGGGACCCGGAGCGCTCGGCGTAACAACTACAACATATCTCTATTATACTTTAATTAAAAAAAGTGATTTTAAACAAGTTTAAAATCACTTTTAAATTCGGCCACCCTCCTAGTGGCCGAATGCATTCAGCAGTGACGTCACCACTGAATTTCGACTCATTTCAGCCTGGCAATGAGTCGAAATTCAGGCACTGCTGTGCTCGCTCCCGCCTGTCAATCAAACAGGCAAGAGCGAGCACGCGGATAGCTGGGGCTGCGTGCATTAGCCAGCTCCACTGGCCTCGCGCGCGGCCCCGCCCACCCGCCCCCGTTACTCTGTCCGGAGGCAGCGCAAGCACTCATTGCTGCGCTGATCCTCCGGATGGGTAAGTCTGATCTGCAGTGCTATTGGCAGATCATCTATGCGCGCTCCCGACAGGAGCGCTGCATAGACGATCTGAGGGCGGAAGCAAGCGCCCAGCAAGGCATCAGTGACGTCGCGCCTGCCGGGAAGCGCTGCTTCCTGCCCTGCTTTATAGAGCAGATTTAGAAGAACTAAATCTGCTCTATTAAAGCGATTTAAAAGTTTTTTAAAGCCAGGTAGGGGGTTAGGGCTAGATTACTAATAGGTAGGGACATATTAGATTATATATTACTTTAAAGAGTCGAGTTGCCAAGTGCTGAGGCGCATAGGGCATAAAAGTCACACATGGTCTGCTCATTTAGCTTTACAGTTAGCACAAAAACTGCACCGTGAACTTCATGGCATAAATTACCATGGCTGTGCAGTTGCATGCCAGCCTTACATCACCAAGCGCAAAGCCAAATGTCAAATGGAGTGGTATAAAACCACCATTGTTGGACTTTGGAGAAGAGGAAATGTTTTCTATGGAGTTATGGATCACACTTCCCTGTGATGTCCCAGTACAGGACATGGTTCTGCACTACACTTAGGCCCTTTCAGGTTGAGTCCCTCGGTGTCCTGGGGGCTCCCCTGCAGTGTCTCCTGTGTGGTTATTATAGTGTTATTTAATGTAATAGGATTATAGTCAGGAACAAAGATTTGGAATGTCCAGTGCAAATAGTCGTGCAAAAAAGGAATTCTTTATTGTTAAAAAGCCATGACAGGAGTCAAAAGTAACACGTTTCAGGTGCATTAGCACACTTAGTCGTACAGGATTATAGTCAGTATGTCAATGTATAGTCAGTATAAAGGACCTTTGGAGGATTCCAGTAAATATCTAAAGGACCTGTGAAATGTTACATGTTATGTTTATGTTATCACATGTTACCCAGAGGGCACCAGTTTAACACATGACCAAGAGCCCGGAAGTAGCGCACAGTAGTTTGCAAAAACGGCTGTTAGCCTTTGAGCGCTCTCATCTATATGTCTCCCTGCTACACAGAGGTCCCGTGAATGAATGAATGAACTACGCGAACGGTGAGTGCAAGTTCACCCTTTTCTACTTTTGATGTATTAAGAAATTTTCTTCACTTTCTTTGGAACTTGGCACCCCGCTAGAAGCATCTTTTCGGCAACTTCGGTCACTGAACACTAATGGGACTGTGATTTATATGCTTATCGAATCTAGTTGCTCTCTGTTTTTTTCTATTTTTTGTATTTTAATTTACAAATCTGTTTAACTTTCTGGAGCCAGTTGATATATAAAAATCCCTTTTTCCTGGAAAACGCCTTTAACCTCTCGATGTGAGGATGTGTTGAGTAGTGTCAAGGACAGAGGAGGTATGATGCCTCTCTACCTCTGCACAGTTAGTCCTATTCCTTAGGACTGATTTGGCCTATTCCAGATCAAGACAATAGAGATTGAAGACAGGAAGTAGAAAGTTGCAAAAGTGAAAAAGTTTCCAAGAGCCACACAGCTTCACCTTAAAACAGTTGGGTTGCTATAGAGGTCGTAGAGGTCGCCATTGCGACCGGGCCCCTGCCACTCACTATACTACCGCCGCAGGTCGAGCCCTCAGGCACAGCCCAAGGTCCCGGGCCTGAATAGGAGGCTTGTCACTGCGAGCACCAGGCCCGGTGTTAGCCTGAAATCCAACCCCCCAGAGCTACCCTGAAATCCCACCCCCAGCAAATGCAGGCACGCACCGTGGGCTCCCTCACCGCCAGTGCAGCGCTATCTCCCCCGGGACCCGATCACAGGCCTGACAGCAGGCCTCAGCGCTGATCTTCATGGGGGGGGGCGCAGGTAAGGAGGCAGTGGAGCGGCGGCAAATTGGTGAATTTGTGGTCCGGAGGTGCGGCCGGTTGATCGTCGTGGAGACGTAATAGAATTTGTGGGCCGGAGGAGCAGGGGGGGAGGGCGGATGGGGGTGCTAGTGGGGGCTGAGTGTTCTTGAATCTGTGGTCGGGGGGGGGGATTTGTGGGATGCACACGTTCAGCCATCCTAAGTAATAGATAATGGTATTTGATTTTTCATGAGGTGATCTTGATGTATGAATGATGTGTGTATGTACTGTACAGTGGGGATAAAAAGTTTGGGCAAAAATTGTATTAATGTGCATGAAGAAGCCAAGGAAAGATGGAAAAATCTCCAAAAGGCATCAAATTACAGATTAGACATTCTTATAATATGTCAACAAAAGTAAGATTTTATTTCCATCATTTACACTTTCAAAATAACAGAAAACAAAAAATGGCATCTGCAAAAGTTTGGGCACCCTGCAGAGTTAATATCTTGTACTGCCCCTTTGGGAAGTATCACAGCTTGTAAATGCTTTTTGTAGCCAGCAAAGAGTCTTTCAATTCTTGTTTGAGGTATCTTTGCCCATTCTTCCTTACAAAAGTCTTCCAGTTCTTTGAGATTTCTGGGCTGTCTGTCACGCATTGCTCTTTTAAGGTCTATCCATAGATTTTCAATTATGTTGAGGTCAGGAGATTGTGAAGGCCATGGCAAAACCTTCAGTTTACGCCTCTTGATGTAATCCCCCCGTGGATTTCGAGGTGTGTTTAGGATCATTATCCATTTGTAGAAGCCATCCTCTCTTTAACTTCAGCTTTTTCACAGATGGCATCAAGTTAGCATCTAAAATTTTATTGAATCCCTTTTTCCTTCTACTTGTGAGATGTTCCATGTGCCACTGGCTGCAATACAACCCCAAAGCAAGATTGATCCACCCCCATGCTTAACAGTTGGACAGAGGTTCTTGTTAGGATTCGTCAGGCTGGATGTGGATCCTCTGTGTCAGCGAGGGATTGGCGTGGACCGTACCGGTGGACCGGTTCTAAGCTGCTGCTGGTATTCACCAGAGCCCGCCGCGAAGCGGGATGGTCTTGCTGCGGTGGTAGCACCCAGGTTGTATCCACCGGTAACGGCTCAACCTCGCTGACTGCTGAGAAGGCGTGGGATAGAAGGACTAGACAGAGGCGAGGTCAGACATAGCAGAAGGTCAGGGCAGGTGGCAAGGTTCGTAGTCAATGGAAACGGCAGAAGGTCTGGAAACACTGGTATGGCAATCACAAGAAACGCTTTCACAAGGCACAAGGGCAACAAGATCCGGCAAAGCAGGGAAGGGGAAGTAAGGTTATAAAGGCGTGGAGCAGGTGGAAGCTAATTACACTGATTGGGCCAGGCACCAATTAGTGGTGCACTGGCCCCTTAAATCCTAGAGAGCTGGCGCGCACGCCCTAGAGAGCGGAGCCGCGCGCGCCAGGACGTGACAGCCAGGGACCGGGACAGGTAAGTGAATTGGGATGCAATCCGTGAGCGGGCGCGTCCCGCTATGCGAATCGCATCCCCGTCGGCAGTGTCAGTGCAGCGCTCCCGGTCAGCGGGTCTGACCGGGGCGCTGCAGAGAGGAGAACGCCGCGAGAGCTCCAGGGAGGAGCAGGGACCCGGAGCGCTCGGCGTAACAGTTCTTTTCATTAAATTCTGTTCCCCTTCTTCTCCAAACGTACCTTTGCTCATTCCGGCCAAAAAGTTAAATTTTAACCTCATCGGTCCACAGAACTTGTTTCCAAAATGCATCAGGCTTGTCTATATGTTCATTTGCAAAGTTCAAATGCTGATTTTTGTGGTGAGGACATAGAAGAGGTTTTCTTCTGATGACTCTTCCATGAAGACCATATTTGTACAAGTATCTCTATATAGTGGAATAGTGTACCACAACTCCAGTGTCTGCCAGATCTTTCTGGAAGGATTGTGCAGTCAAATATGGGTTTTGAATAGTTTTTCTCACAATCCTGCGAGCTGTTCTGTCTGATATTTTTCTTGGTCTTCCAGATCTTGCTTTAGCTTCCACAGTTCCTGATGACTGCCATTTCTTAATTACATTCCGAACAGAGGATATTGACATCTGAAAACATTTTGCTATCTTCTTATAGACGTCTCCAGCTTTGTGAGCGTCAACTATTTTCAGTTTCAGATTTCTAGACAACTGCTTAGAAGAACCCATGGTGCTGATTGTTGGGGCAAGGTCAGATGAGTCTGTGCATTTAAAACCTTTGAGATTGACATCACCTGGTCTTCCCAGATGATGATGGAGAACAATCCATGACACTGGCAGGTCACAGCTTTGCTAAGGGGGCAGTGCATGCTATAAATTCTGCAGGGTGCCCAAACTTTTGCAGACACCATTTTTTTTTGTATTCTGTTATTTTGAAAGTGTAAATGATGGAAATAAAATCTAACTTTTGTTGACATATTATAAGAATGTCTAATCTGTAATTTGATGCCTTTTGGAGATTTTTCCATCTTTCCTTGGCTTCTTTATGCACATAAATACAAATTTTTACCTGGGGTGCCTAAACTGTTGATCCCCACTGTATGTATGATGTATGAAGTGTGTGTATGTACTGTATGTATGAATGATGTGTGTGTATGGACTGTATGTATGATGTATGAATGATGTGTCTATGTACTGTATGTATAAATTATGTATGTGTGTGTGTGTGTGTGTGTACTGTATGTATGATGTAGGAATGGTGTGTTTGTGTGTACTGTATGTATGATGTAGGAATGGTGTGTATATGTACTGTATGTATGATGTAGGAATTGTGTGTGTGTACTGCATGTATGATGTAGGAATGGTGTGTGTGTGTGTGTGTGTACTGTATGTATGATGTAGGAATATGTGTGTGTGTACTGTATGTATGATGTAGGAATTGTGTGTGTGTGTGTACTGTATGTATGATGTAGGAATTGTGTGTGTGTGTGTGTACTGTATGATGTATGATGTAGGAATTGTGTGTATGTGCTGTATATATGATGTAGGAATTGTGTGTGTGTACTGTATGTATGATGTAGGAATTGTGTGTGTGTGTGTGTGTGTGTGTTTGTACTGTATGTATGATGTAGGAGTGGTGTGTGTGTACTGTATGTATGATGTAGGAATGGTGTGTGTGTTTACTGTATGTATGATGTAGGAATGGTGTATGTGTACTGTATGTATGATGTAGGAATTGTGTGTGTGTGTGTGTATGTACTGTACATATGATGTGTGGAGATGTATTATGCTGGGGCGGGGGAGATCTGGATTCGGCGGGTGTATGTATGATATGTGTATGCATAATGTGTATTTATGATGTGTATGTATGCATTATGCATGTGTGGGGGGGGGCGGAGGCGGTGTGTGTATGTATGATGTGTGTATGTACTGTATGTGGCAGTATTATATTCAGGGGGTACAGTAGTAGGCAGTATTATATTCAGGGGGTACAGTAGGTGGCAGCATTATATTCAGGGGGTACAGTAGGTTGCAGCATTATATAAAGGTGGTACAGTAGGGGGCAGCATTATATTCAGGGGGTACAGTGGGTGGCAGTATTATATTCAGGGGGTACAGTAGGTGGCAGTATTATATTCAGGGGTACAGTATGTGGTAGTATTATATTCAGGGAGTACAGTAGGTGGCAGCATTATATTCAGAGGGTACAGTAGGTGGCAGTATTATATTCAGGGGGTACAGTAGGTGGCAGTATTATATTCACTGGGTACAGTAGGTGGCAGTATGCAGGAGGTACAGTGGATGGTAGTTTTATATTCAGGGGATAAAGTGGGTGGCAGTATTATATTCAGGGGTACGGTATTTAGCAGAATAACAATGACTACTGTCTTCATACAGAGGATGAGGATGTACTTACAAAGTGAGGATCCCATGATGTCTGGGCGTCAGACTCTGCAGAGAAGATGGAGCTGGAAGACGTCCTGACGTCTGGACCAGATGGAGAAGAAAAGAAAAGACAACAGAGAATACGTCACTCAGGTCAGTGATATCATTGTGTATTCTCCTGACTGTCCCATCAGTGCTGTAGTCACTGTTATCTTTGTGTGGCTGAGTAAGGAGTCATCCGGAATTGGGGAAGCGGGTCGTCAGGTGGTAGAGGGGCCCAGGGCAATTTTTCGCACGGGGACCCTGAGGTTTCTAGCTACGCCCCTGCGTTAGAACCTTACTAGGCTTCAGGCTGGGCCTAAGACCAAGTGCCTGCTAAGCTCCAAAACTCCAGAAACCTTTACCACATAGATAGAAACTAGAGAATAGAGACTTTTTGGGAGTAACTGGAAGCCAATCGGTTAGTATTCACCTCAAGTCAGAGATAAAATGGACTAGTGACACAACACAGGGTACTTTAAACCCCACATTTCAGAGATTCCCTCACACATCAGTCTGTGGAATACCCTACCTGCAGCCAAATCTTGCTTCTTGACCATATAAGAGACTGTGCCTCCCCTTGTTGGTTATTGAGAGTAAAAATTGTACAATGTACATGTCATATAAGTGTCCGCCCACCGTTCTGCACTGAACTGTCACGGGCACCTAAACACCATCTGGCCAGACAACATACAAGGTGTGTATCGGGCGAACACCAGACAGCCACTCTTGTCACTATGCCAGCCCATGGAATAATAAACACCTACAGTCCAGCAATACCAATCCACATTACAACTAACCTACAAAAGATTGGTCACACCAATATAAAAAAAAACAATCTTTCACCCCATAAGGACTTACATCTTTGTCTATTATTCCTTACCTTTTAAAAATCATAACCCTTTAAATTTTCCACCTAAAAATCCATATGTTGGCTTATTTTTTGTGCCACCAATTCTACTTTGTAATGACATCAGTCATTTGGGTAAAATTACTGGAAAAAAAAAAAAAAAAAAAACATTTCGTAACTTTTGGGGCTTCCGTTTCTACGTAGAAAATGCTTCGGTAAAAATGACACATTCTCTTTATTCTGTAGGTCCATTCAATTAAAATGATACCCTACTTATATAGGTTTGATTTTGTCTTGTTTCTGGAAAAAATCTGAACTACATGCAGGAAAATTAATACATTTAAAAATGTCATCTTCTAACCCCTATAACTTTTTTTATTTTTCTGCATACGGGGATGTATGAGGCTCATTTTTTTTGCAACGTGATCTGAAGTTTTTATTGGTACCATTTTTAATTAATCAAACTTTTTTTATATACATTTTTTATGGTATAAAAAGTGACCAAAAATACTCTATTTTGGACTTTGGAATCTTTTTTACGTGTACGCCATTGACCATGCGGTTTAATAAATTATATATTTTTATAGTTTGGACATTTACACACGTGGCTATACCACATATACCACATACCATATTATATTTATTTTTATTTACATAGTTTTTTATGGGAACAGGGGGGTGATTCAGACTTTTATTAGGGAAGGGGTTAAATCACATTTATTAATACTTTATTTTCACTTTTATTTTGCAATGTTATAGTCTCCATAGGGGACTATAACATTGCACACTCTGATTTCCTACACTGATGACTGCTATGCAATCCCATAGCATTGATCAGTGTTATCGCCGCTCGACTGCTCCTGCCTGAATCTCAGATACGGAGCAGTCATTCGGCGATCGGACAGCAAGGAGGCAGGTAGGGACCCTCCTCGTGTCCATACAGCACATCGGGACAGCGCGGTTTCATTGCAGTGGTCCCGATCAGCCTGACTGAGCAGCCAGGAAGGTTTCACTTTCTGAAGGGTTAATACCGGGCATCACCGCGTGAACCCGCATTATATTGCGGGAGCCGGCGCAGGAGGTAAATATATGTCCTGCATCATTAAGGGGTTAAAGGGGTACTCCGGTGAAGAACAATTTATTTTAAATCAATTGGTGCCAGAAAGTTATACAGAGGCATGAGCAGTCAAGCGGCAGAATCATTGATCAATGGTTTCCTATAAGAAACTATTGATCAATGTAAAAGATCAGTGTGTGCAGTGTTATAGCCACCTATGGGAGCTATAACATTGCAAAAAAAAAAGTGGAAAAAAAGTTAATAAAGATCATTTAACCCCTTCCCTAATAAGTTTTTGAATAACCCCCCTTTTCCCATAAAAAATAAAAAAAACCAGTGTAAATAAAAATAAACATATGTGGTATCGCCGCGTGCAGAAATGTCTGAATTATAAAATATATTGTTAATTAAACCGCATGGTCAGTGGCGTAGGCACAAAAGAATTCCAAAGTCCAAAGTCATGAAAAAATTAATAAAAAGCGATCAAAAAGTCCAATCAATACAATGGTACCGCTAAAAACTTCAGGGGGGGGGTATTGGGAGGGCTATCCTTGTTGCAGAGTCTTTTGGAATTATTAATAAAGATTGTTTCTTTTGATATTGGTGTGACCAAAATTTTGTAGGTTGGCCCATGGAATAACCCTATGTTAAAGACATGTTATCCCCTATCGCTGTCACGTCCCTCTTCACGTCACGCAACGTCCCTCAATGCAAGTCTAATGGAGGGGGCGTGGCATCCGCCACGCCCACTCCCATAGACTTGCATTGAGGGGTCGTGGCCGTGACGTCACGACCCTCACCGCTCGCTTCAAGTGAATTGTTCCGAACTCCGGGGCAGCGGAGTATCCCTATAATGTTAACCCTCATGTCAGTGTGGCAGAGACGATGACTGTCAGAGAACTACAAGTCCTAGTCATTTTTAAGGTGTTTTCCCCTACTGTGACCTCTGCACTCCCTCAGGAGGGGGGGGGGGGGGGGGGGGAAAGAATGCTCTTCTTGATAAATCGGGCAGAAATTCCCACGGTTACACTCCAAAGTCTTAGAGAAAGTCTTCCCAGAAGAGTGGAAGCTGGTATAACTGAAAAGGGGGTACGGACTTTATATTATTATCTTTATATTATTATCTACTGTATATATGGATTTAGAATAGAATGGCCTAAAGGCTCCTGTAGGTGTCCCAATACTTTTGTTCATATGCATATTCATATAAATGTATATTTACCTTGTGTTGTCCCCAGGAAAGCTCATATATTTTATGTTATAGTCAATTTTACCCGACGAATGGAAAGATAAACATTTCCGGCAGGGAGTCCCATTATTAAAGATGTTGAATAGGAAAAAATCAAGAGTGTGGGATGTTTATTCTGTGTATATTATTGATGATATTGTGTCCGCGAGCTCTGAATGCCCTATATAATTCCCAAATCCACCGTCTCGGCTCGTTTCCATTTCATTTATAAAAGACGCCCACTCACAGCTCAAACTAATCCATAGAGTTTCTCATTATAAATTTGCTTAAAGGAACTATATCGACTATGTTTTGTGTAATAATTAAAACCAGTAAAATATATCAAGTCTATTTTTTATTTCCTGTATTTTCATTATTTTGGAGGTAGCAATTCGGCTGAGCTTACATATGCTTCAATAGAGAACCTGCCACTATGAAAATGATGTCCAATCTGGAGGTTTTTCTGCTAACAAATAGTTTTGGTGATGTTTTTTCTTATCATTTTCCATTTTTGGATATATAGTCTTTATAATGATCCTGAAATCTTGCAGTTTCCATTCTGGCCACAAGGTGTAAGACTAAGCTAAGACTTCCTGTCCTGTACAGATCATTTCCCATTTCAGTTAAGTAAAAGGTGACACTAGTAGAGAGATAACACTTGATCCCCCGCCATTCACAGCAGAGATCAGCATCCCTTCCCTTTAGAATGGTCTGTAAAAAGGTTGCAGAGAATGCCTAGTACAGTGATCTCTACAACTCAGAGTTGTAGTTTTGCAACAGCTGGCGGTCCACAGTTTTGGGACATATGGCCTAGTAGCATCTTCAGTTCATCTAAATATGACAGCCAATCTACCGGAACAGGGACACTACCACTTTAGGAGCAGCATTGGCTGCTGGAAGCAGGCATGCCACGCATACGTCAGTTATCACCCCTGATGTGTCCCTGTCCCAGCTGCTGTGCTCTGTGGAGGAGAACCCAATTAGGACCCTCACTCAGCGCCTGTCTGTAGAATTCTGTGCCAAGGTGAGGGGTCTGGGGTGGTCCGATGGGTCTGGGGTGGTCCGAGGGGTCTGTGGTGGACAGAGGGGTCTGAGGGGGACAGAGGTGCCTGAAACAGGAGTAGACAGAGGTGTCTGGAAGAGCAGGGGTCTGAAGAAGGACTAAAGGG
Source organism: Hyla sarda (assembly GCF_029499605.1). Taxonomy (NCBI): domain Eukaryota; kingdom Metazoa; phylum Chordata; class Amphibia; order Anura; family Hylidae; genus Hyla; species Hyla sarda. The sequence goes on along the minus strand of NC_079190.1, from coordinate 31,308,626 downwards.
TCAGGGGGGAAGAGGGGTCTGGAGGAGGACTTAGTGGTGTAGGGGGACCAGTGGGGTCTGGAGCAGGACTAAATGGTCTGTCCAGGAGCACAGTGTGTGGCAGTATTATTTCCAGGAGTACAGTGTGTGGCAATATTATTTTCAGGAGTACAGTGTGTGGCAGTATTATTTCCAGGAGCACAGTGTGTGGCAGTATTATATCCAGGAGCACAGTGTGTGGCAGTATTATTTCCAGGAGCACAGTGTGCGGCAGTATTATATTCAGGAGCACAGTGTGTGGCAGTATTCTTTCCAGGAGCACAGTGTGTGGCAGTATTATTTTCAGGAGCACAGTGTGTGGCAGTATTATTTTCAGGAGCACAGTGTGTGGCAGTATTATTTCCAGGAGCACAGTGTGTGGCAGTATTATATTCAGGGGCACAGTGTGTGGCAGTATTATATTCAGGAGCACAGCGTGTGGCAGTATTATTTTCAGGAGTACAGTGTGTGGCAGTATTAATTCCAGGAGCACAGTGTGTGGCAGTATTAATTCCAGGAGCACAGTATGTGGCAGTATTATTTTCAGGAGCACAGTGTGTGGCAGTATTATTTTCAGGAGCACAGTGTGTGACAGTATTATTTTCAGGAGCACAGTGTGTAGCAGTAATATTTTCAGGAGTACAGTGTGTGGCAGTATTATTTTCAGGAGAACAGTGTGTGGCAGTAATATTTTCAGGAGTACAGTGTGTGGCAGTATTATTTTCAGGAGCACAGTGTGTGGAAGTATTATTTTCAGGAGTACAGTGTTTGGCAGTATTAATTCCAGGAGCACAGTGTGTGGCAGTATTAATTCCAGGAGCACAGTATGTGGCAGTATTAATTCCAGGAGCACAGTATGTGGCAGTATTATTTTCAGGAGTACAGTGTGTGGCAGTATTATTTTCAGGAGCACAGTGTGTGGCAGTATTATTTTCAGGAGCACAGTGTGTAGCAGTAATATTTTCAGGAGTACAGTGTGTGGCAGTATTATTTTCAGGAGAACAGTGTGTGGCAGTAATATTTTCAGGAGTACAGTGTGTGGCAGTATTATTTTCAGGAGCACAGTGTGTGGCAGTATTATTTTCAGGAGTACAGTGTTTGGCAGTATTAATTCCAGGAGCACAGTGTGTGGCAGTATTAATTCCAGGAGCACAGTATGTGGCAGTATTATTTTCAGGAGCAAAGTGTGTGGCAGTATTATTTTCAGGAGCACAGTGTGTGGCAGTAATATTTTCAGGAGTACAGTGTGTGGCAGTATTATTTTCAGGAGCACAGTGTGTGACAGTATTATTTTCAGGAGCACAGTGTGTGGCAGTAATATTTTCAGGAGTACAGTGTGTGGCAGTATTATTTTCAGGAGCACAGTGTGTGGCAGGGTTCCAATGATTATTGTCTTCATATAGAGGATGAGGATTTGCTGATGAAGTGCATTTGCATCTCGGGTTTGCCAATCCCAGCAGCCAGATATGGCGGGAGAATTTCAAAACCGCCTCCTGTGGTATCTGGGCCGTAGCCAATTGATTTTCATGACCCGACCAGAGTCAACAAGTGCCTCTGGTCTTTTTGTTTCTTGACCGTATCCGTTTTTTGAACTGGACGGAAAACCGCAATGAGCCGACCAGAGACACTAGCTGACTCTGGTCGGATTATCGAAATTAACTCAAGATGTGAATACACCCTTATTGTGTATTCTGCCTGACTATGTCCCATCAGTGCTGTAAATGTATCGATGATGAGTGAAACTGTACCCCAATCTGTGGCTACAAATCCCTTATGTACTGCAGTCAGTAAAGGCAATAAAAAAAACCTGGATGAGTGGGCAGAGGAAGAAAACACTCTATCCCTTTTATTCTCTCCCTCCCACTGAAATCTCCTGAAAATGAATACACAACATTAAAATGTTTCATGTTGCAGCGCTGTTTTGAGATTTTCATTATAAACAATTACTTATGGTAAGGCTAGGTTCAGACTACAGAATTTCTGCCTGCAATTCCACTTTGAAATTGCAGGCAAAAATTCTGCTTACTAAAATAGACAAGCCAGTGAATGGGCAGGGCCAGATCATCATCGGCCCTCATGGAGCGCCTGCTCCGGGCCCCGTGCCCGTAGGGGGCCCTGGTCACATTCGAGACATCCCCGTGTCCCGAAAATATTTTCAGGACACATGTAACGATCTTTCACATTCTTTGGTTTTGAGAGAGAAATACAGATAACTATGAAATTCTCTTGTACTCTCGCTTTGACTCAAGATGATGTCCCTGTCATGAAAACATAACTTTGCAAACATTGGTCTACGGGATGAACCAGGCCTAGTTTTGGTTGAAATTTGGTTGAGAAACATTGTGTGTGTTCTTCCATCTTAACCACTTCCACTAACACCTAGACATAAATTTCTTAAATTTTTGCCCTTCTGTTCTTCCGAAAATCCCACTATTTTTATATTTGCTCGTGTAGGTTGGTCATCTTATTAATTTATTTTCTGTTCTATTGCACTGCCTTCCACTTTCATATAGTTATAGCCGCCTGTTTAAGTCTAGCGCTCTTAGACAATGTGAACACCGGCATGGCACCGGATCGGCCCAGAGTCCCCACTGTCTGATAGGCCAACTAGCCTTGCTGTCATCAAAGTTGGCGACGCTCCCGGCAGCTCCACACAGAACCGTTGCGTGAGCAAGGATAAGGTAGGCTTCTGACAGTACCCCCTCCGACCCCCACACACACTTTTATGAAAGGCATCTGGACCCTTAACAGGAACCGGTTTATTTGGGTGAGTATCATAAAATGTCTTTATCAATGTATCTCATGAACGGATCTAGCAGGTGCCCATGACTTCTCCTCCAGTCTGTAACCTTTGGACCATGGTGTATTTAAAAGACCTTAGACAAAACCTGTGACTATGAAATGCTGAGCTGTAAGGGTAAGAGGGATACTCCGGTGGCAAACTTTTTTTTTTAAATCAACTGATGCCAGAAAGTTAAACAGAGTTGTAAATTATCCAATTAGAAACACTATCCGGCACTGCTGTACAGGGAGTGAACGTAAGTCCGTGGATAAGGTGCAAATGTGGATATAGTCCTAAGGGTGGTGCTCAATCTTGCAGAAAATAGAAGAATTCTTACAACATGGCAATGTAGAGAAAATGATGGCACTCACCCAAAAATGGACTTGCATGGATGACTTTTATTTCGTGCTTGTCAACCAAAGTGTATGTGCATAGCATGTGTATGTGCATACATACAGTCAGTCATCGATCGCTTCAGTCAGCTCCATTTGGTATTTTTACATCTCCAAGTGACCTTCAAGATCAAGACTTCTACTGAAATCTACAAAAAAAGAAAATAATTATAAAAAACAACTTTCATTTATTGTAAAATTTTCCCAATTGACATCTCAGAGCCAAGCCAATTGAAGTCCTAGCTCCTGCATTCTAGCAGTCAGTGAGGGTCTTGGTTTAAAAGATCTATAAAGAAATTCAAATGATTACATACAGAAAACAGAATTTTTATCATGTCGGTGGTCAGATGCTTTAGTCATCCTTTCCTATACTGGAGAATTACAGACAAAAAAAATCTCATATAGATCTGCTTTGAAAAAATAAAAATTTAATAATTATAAAAAGAAAAAAAATATACCGTATTTATTGGGGTATACCACGCACCGGCCTATAACACGCACCCTCATTTTACCAAGGATATTTGGGTAAAAAAAGTTTTTTACCCAAATATCCATGGTAAAAGGAGGGTGCGTGTGTGCGCGTGTATACCCCGATACACCCCCAGGAAAGGCAGGGGGAGAGAGGCCGTCGCTGCCCACTTCTCTCCCCCTGCCTTTCCTGGGGTCTAGAGCCCTGCTGCCGGCCCTTCTCTCCCCCTGGCTATCGGCGCCGTTGCCCGTTCTGTCCCCCTGACTATCGGTACCGGCGTCCCATTGCCGGCGCCGATAAACAGGGGGAGAGAAGGGGCAGCGGCACCCATTGCCGGCGCCGCTGCCCCGTTGCCTCCCCCCATCCCCGGTGGAATAATTACCTGTTGCCGAGGTCGGGTCCGCGCTGCTGCAGGCCTCCGGCGTGCGTCCCTTGCGTCGTTGCTATGCGCTGCACGGCGCGGCGCTCTAGACCCCAGGAAAGACAGGGGGAGAAAAGCGGGCAGCGACGGGCTCTCTCCCCCTGCCTTTCCTGGGGGTGTATCGGGGTATACACGCGCACACACGCACCCTCATTTTACCATGGATATTTGGGTAAAAAACTTTTTTTACCCAAATATCCTTGGTAAAATGAGGGTGCGTGTTATAGGCCGGTGCGTGGTATACCCCGATAAATATGGTATGTATATAGATATATATATATATTTACTGAATAGCGGCCCATGGGACCTTCCTGAAATTCAGTCTTGGAGATGTCAAAGTCCAGTTCCCTCTGGAGGTCTCAGAGAGGAGATGAGAGAAGGAACTGACTTTTTCTACAAGGATCTAGGGAACACGTTGTGGATTCTAAATGATTCTGGCAACTAGAGGCGAGACGATACTGAATTTATCACTTTCAAAATTTTCATACAGACCAAAGAGGCATGGCGCAGGTTTACCTGACAGAACATTTAGGGTTTGGTCACACGAGCAAAATACGGCATGTGTGACCCTATCCTAAGAGGTTATTCACACATACAATATGCTGCGCATGATAAATGTGTGGTGACTGGGGTGTCGCAACGGTGTAGCAGGGTCTGGTGGTATTAACCCTGTGGGGAAAGGTGTTATTAACCTTTGATTTGTCGTGACGCCAGGGTGTGGTTGTTTTCTGTATAAGGCCCTGCCGACAACCAACCCAAAAACGGCAGGCAATTAAGGAATGTAAAAACAATCTCACTGACAGTCGGACACAATGGTGTCCTATAGCTATTTTCTACCAGAATAACATTAAACCATGTAGCTAAAAATTCACAATTTTATTAAATCCTCGTAAAAAACCCAATAACAATAATATAAGTAATTAGTATCAATACATAAGAAAGAAGTTCTCCTTTGATGAACAACTGTATATCCCAACGCGTTTCCCCGTATATCCCAACGCGTTACCTAGTAAGCACAGAGATATGGAGGGACAATATATATATAGATAGCGTGCAACACATGGACAAAGGCACAACTTAATGCACAAAAGATGGGAGGACAATTAGAACTATACATATTTATAATACATCAAAGCAAACATATATACAGTACAAAGCACATGAATGCAGACAGGCGATAGCAAGGCTTATTTGTGGCTTCATTTAAATATCCTCCGACTGATGTAGCAACCTCTAGGTAGTTGGATAGCAAAAAACGAGGTCACTGATAGAGTGAGGACCCTAAGATAAGGGCTCCTCCACAAAAAGAGAGAGAAAGGCTTAATAGATGGCCCCCTGGAATAAAGACCTGAAAATAGTTGCTTCCTTACTACAGATAGCTCCAGACCACAATTGTCCAATCACCAGGATCCTATATGACCCTCCAAATTTTTAGATAAAGAGTTCAGATAATAATACCACCTAGGTAAAAAAGCAACCTCTATGATGTCCACATAACCACAGTATTGTCCAAAAGATGTCCAGCCATTATCCATGTGTAGTTACCCCATATCAGAATGCCATAGGCATGATACGTCCGTCTGCGGCTGGCGATCCATCTGCGACGTGGATCGCAGTTCTAATTGTCCTCCCATCTTTTGTGCATTAAGTTGTGCCTTTGTCCATGTGTTGCACGCTATCTATATATATATTGTTCCTCCATATCTCTGTGCTTACTAGGTATATATTTGTATACTGTTGTTGTCATCCCCTCATGAACCGTTGTATATCACAAGATACACGGGGAAACGCGTTGGGATATACAGTTGTTCATCATAGGAGAACTTCTTTCTTATGTATTGATACTAATTACTTATATTATTGTTATTGGGTTTTTTACGAGGATTTAATAAAAATGTGAATTTTTAGCTACATGGTTTAATGTTATTCCAATTAAGGAATGTCCACAGCAGGAATTATGCAAATAACTGGAACTTTTACTTAAACTTCTAATGGAACAGTCTTTACAGTTATGCAGTTTCTCTGGAGGCAACCGGGATGCAGGATACCTCACAGGCTTGCTGGGACTTGTAGTATTAAGATTTATGCAGGCCAATGTGCTACTAATTGTATACTTGAGTTGAATAGTAGTCACTAGAATTTGTAGGTAGAGCTTGATAACTCACGTTTTCTTGTTGTGGCTGCAGGTTCCTTAGGCTTTGGCCTAGTTGCAATTGTGCAGAAATTGGTATTGCTGTAGTGTACAGGATGAAGAGCAGGAACCAAGAGACCGAATTTAGAGACTACAGACCCTTATATACTAAGGAGGCTGGACTAAAGCCCATTGGCTGCAAAGCCTGTAGGTCCTGTACCCAGGGAACTCTGGGTACATCACATGACAGTAGATCACATGACCCAGGAAGGTCCTATACTTTCTATACATTTGTACAACCTTTATATACACTGAACAATATACACAATACATTTACAAAGCATTTATATGAAGCAAGAACCTATAAGCAAGGGGGGAGAAGCCCTGCAGGAGAGCCCTATGGACTGCAGGGACTCTTCCTGAGGGGACTTAGGACATAAACAGGACAAGGTCCTGTATTGGGACACCACAAATGATACAGCTTTAAATCTGCAGCATTAAATCCTGCGCATCAGCGCAGGATTTAATGCTGCAGATTTAAAGCTGTATCATTTATTTAGTCTGCATTGAATTCTGCAGCATAAAATCTTCAGCTTCATATTCTGCGCATCAAATATGCATACATTTTTAGTTAAAAGCCACATTTCTAACGGGGGAAAGCAGAACCACATGTATGTGTATTTTGTTGGCTCCTCTTTTTCTTTTTTTTTTGCAAATCCTTATCTTTTCTCAGTTCTTAGTGATGACATTCACCTCACGATTTTCAGAACTGGACCCACACAATACCAAGGTTAAAATCCATAATTGTGATCAATACAAGTTCAGTGGAGGTATTGACATGGCGAACTCTGCCAAGGCCAAATGTTAAAGGGGTATTCCGGCCAAAGACATCTTATCCCTCTCCAAAGCATTCGGGATAAGATGTCTGATCATGGGGGTCAGGCCGCTGGGCCCCCTGCGATCTCTGTGCAGCACTCACATTCTATGCCGGCTGCTGCTCCAGTCTCGGAAACCTCACACCACGCCCCCTTGTGACATCATGCCACGCCCCCTCCATTCATGTCTATGGGGCGTGATGTCACGTCTCCAGTCTTTCAACTACATTTTGAGACCCTGACCTAGTCCTTGTTCTGTTGGCAGTGCTGCTTTTTCTCCAGGATATATATATATATATATATATATATATATATATGTACATATACTAGCTGAGTACCTGGCGTTGCCCGGTTTTTCCTTCCTGATCCTTGTTGGGGAGGAAAATCTACAAAGAAGGATGCTTTTGACTTCATATCCCATCCTCATATATTGTTGTCATATTCCAACCCATATCCAATTCCCATATCCCAACCTCATATCCCATCCTCATATGCCGTCCTCATATCCTGACCTCATATCCTGTCCCCATATCTCGACCCCATATCTCGACCTTATATCCCTTCCTCCTATCTTGCCCTCATATCCCGTCCTCATATCCCGACCTCATGTCCCGTCCTCATACCCCTACCTCATGTCCCATCCTCATATCCCGACCTCATATCCTGTCCTCATATGCCAACCTCATATCCCGTCCTCATACCCCTACCTCATGTCCCATCCTCAAATCCGACCTCATATCCCATTCTCATATCACGACCTCATATCCCGTCCTCATATGCCGCCTTCATATTCTGTCCTCATATCCCATCCTTATGTCCCATCCTCATATCCTTTCTTCAGGTGGGACTGATTTGTGATGAAGATATTGGAAGCTGAAAATAGAAGGGGATGTGGCTTTGTGGGACTGGGCGTGATTTGCAAGCCAGTTAAGGGTTAAATTAACTATCCTATATTTTTAGTGGACATATAAGTAACATATGACCAAGTATTATCGAAATATCTCCAGCCGTTTGGAAGTTAAGCAGTAACATATATTTCCCATTGACTTGTATTGACTCACCTATCCTATGTTTGTTGTTGACATATAAGTAACATGTGGCCAAGTTTCATGTTAATATCTTTAGCCGTTTGAACGTGATGCTGGAACATACACACACGCACATTGAGTTATATATAGAGTTTTATATATATAGATATACTAGCTGAATACCCGACATTGCCCGGTTTTTCCTTCCTAATCCTTGCTGCCGTAATTGCCCACTGGCCCCTGTTTTGCTTATCAAGCACAGGTAGGATTAGCGTAGGTCCCGCACCATCTTGAGAAACCTTGGCGTTGGTGTGCAGGCTCTGGTATGTCCTTCATATAAGGATACACTGGCGAATGTCTCAATTTTAACATCAGTGTTGAGGGATTAGCCAATGTCATTGTATACATCTACCACAGTAGCAGTGGCGTTGCTAGGGTTGGTGTCACCCGGTGCGGTAGAAAATGGTGTCACCCCATACCTCCCCCCCCCCCCTCAGTAAGTTTTTAGCCTGTTGTGACAGACACCACTGTTTTAGCGCATTGTGAGAAATTCCAGTATAATAATCAGATATACCAGTTGCCACAGAATGGGAAAGTGTTAAAGAAGTTTTCACCATTTAAATATACAGCTCCTAGAATTACTTAAAGGGGTACTCCACTGGAAAACATTTACTTTTATATCAACTGGTGCCAGAAAGTTAAACAGATTTTTTAATTATTCTATTTAAAATCTTAATCCTTACAGTACTTATCAGCTGCTGTATGCTCCACAGGAAGTTGTGTAGTTCTTTCCAGTCTGACCACAGTGCTATTTGCTGACACCTCTGTCCATGTCAGGAACTGTCCAGAGCAGGATAGGTTTGCTATGGGGATTTGCTCCTACTATGGACAGTTCTTGACATGGACAAAGGTGTCAGCACAGAGCACTGTGGTCAGACAGAAAATAAATTAAAAAAGAAAAGAACTTCCTGTGAATCACTTGTACAGCAGCTAATAAGTACTGGAAGGATTAAGATTTTTAAATAGAAGTCATTTACAAATCTGTTTAACTTTGTAGCACCAATTGATTAAAAAAAAAATGTTTTCCAGTAGAGTACCCCTTTGAGCAGCGGTGAGGTTATGCTGGGAGTTGTAGTTTCACTCACCATAACTGTAGAACTTACAAGTGACTACAGCTCTGATAGGACATAGAGAGGAGAATACACAATGATATCAGTGACTACAGGTGACATCTTCTCTATAGTGAGGAGAATACACAATGATATCAGTGATTACAGGTGACATCTTCTCTATAGTGAGGAGAATACACAATGATATCAGTGATTACAGGTGACATTTTCTCTATAGTGAGGAGAATACACAATGATATCAGTGATTACAGGTGACATCTTCTCTATAGTGAGGAGAATACACAATGATATCAGTGATTACAGGTGACATCTTCTCTATAGTGAGGAGAATACACAATGATATCAGTGATTACAGGTGACGTCTTCTCTATAGTGAGGAGAATACACAATGATATCAGTGAATACAGGTGATGTCTTCTCTATAGTGAGGAGAATACACAATGATATCAGTGATTACAGGTGACGTCTTCTCTATAGTGAGGAGAATACACAATGATATCAGTGACTACAGGTGGCGTCTTCTCTATAGTGAGGAGAATGTACAATGATATCAGTGACTACATGTGACGTCTTCTCTATAGTGAGGAGAATACACAATGATATCAGTGACTACAGGTGACGCCTTCTCTATAGTGAGGAGAATACACAATGATTTCAGTGGCTACAGATGACGTCTTCTCTATAGTGAGGAAAATACACAATGATATCAGTGATTACAGGTGACATCTTCTCTATAGTGAGGAGAATACACAATGATATCAGTGATTACAGGTGACGTCTTCTCTATAGTGAGGAGAATACACAATGATATCAGTGATTACAGGTGATGTCTTCTCTATAGTGAGGAGAATACACAATGATATCAGTGATTACAGGTGACGTCTTCTCTATAGTGAGGAGAATACACAATGATATCAGTGACTACAGGTGACGTCTTCTCTATAGTCTTCCCTTATCTAATTCAGATGGTACATACCGCCTGGTCCAGCTAAAACTTCTGTCTGTAGAATGTGACGCCCAGACGTCTCCTCACTATGTCAGCGCATTCTCATCCTCTATATGAAAACAAGTATTATTATAAACCTGTCCGACACTGTATCCTCTAAATATAATACTACTATACACTATACTCTTTGATTATAAACCTTCCATACACCATACCCACTGAATATAATACTACCACACACTGTACATTCTGAATATAATACCAACACATACTGTACACTCTGAATATAAATCTACCACATACTGTACCCCTGAATATAATACCGCCACACACTGTACCCTCTGAATATAATACTACCACATACTGTACATTCTGAATATAATACCATCACATACTGTACCCTCTGAATATAAATCTACCACATATTGTACCCCTGAATATAATACCGCCACACACTGTACACCTGAATATAATACTACCACCCACTGTACCCTCTGAATATAATACTACCACAAACTGCGCCCTCTGAATTTAACGTTGCCATACAGTGCACCCTCTGAATATATTACCACAACCGCAGTAACACCCCTCAACATCCGTTAGCTGATGCTATTACCACGGGAGGGGGGTTTTGGTGGTGTTGCTAGTGGATGATGGGGGTGCTACTACTGGGGGGTGTTGCTGGAGGATGATGAGGGTGCAACTGGCCATCCCCCCCTGGCAGTATCACCCCCATCATCCATCCGTAGGATCATCCTCCTGGCAGGAGCACCGCCATCATCCACCATCAGGATCTGCTGATGGAGGGGCTACTGCTGGGGGGGGGGGGTTGCCGGTGGATGATGAGGGTGCTACTGCCAGGGGGGGAGCATTAGGTAGGCAGCAGTTCCCCCACTTTAGGTAGGCAGCAGTTCCCCCACATTAGGTAGCATATTTTCCCCACATTAGGCAGCATAGATTCCCCACATTTGGTAAGTGTTCCCCCACATTAGGTAGCAATTTCCCCACATTAGGTAGCACAGATTCCCCACATTAGGTAGCAGTTTCCCCACATTAGGTAGCATAGCTTCCCCCCATTCGGTAGCACAGATTCCCCACATTAGGTAGCATATACTCCCCACATTAGGTAGCACAGATTCCCCACATTAGGTAGCATAGACTCCGCACATTTTGTAGTAGTTACCCCACATTAGGCCGCAGGTTCCCTTGCAGGTTCCCCACAATGGGTCAAAGTCTCCCCACATTAGATCGCTGTTTAACACCCCCCCCACACACCCCACACACACACACACACACAAAAAACACATACAACACAGAGAGACACACACACAAACACACACACAGTCAGAGAGACACACACTCACAGACACACACACAGAGTCACAGTCACACACACAGAGTCACACACACACAGAGCCACACAGTCACACACACACACAGAGTCACACACACACACAGAAAATAAGGCATACTTGGCACACCAGAAGGCCTCCTACATAATTCCAATACAAGGAATGATTGTGGGCAGGGGTGTAGCGCTCCTGGGTCCCCCTGCAACACACACACACACACACAGTCACATACACACACACACACAGAGTCACACACAGTCACATACATACATACACACTCACACACAGTCACATATACACACAGAGTCACACACAGTCACATACACACACAGAGTCACACACAGTCACATACACACACACACACACAGAGTCACACACAGTCACATACACACAGAGTCACACACAGTCCCATACACACACACACACACAGAGTCACACACAGTCCCATACACACACACACACAGAGTCACACACAGTCACATACATACACACACACACACACAGAGTCACACACAGACAGTCACACACAGACAGAGATAGCGAAAGACAGACACACACACTCACCCATCCAGCGCAGCGCTCCTTCTCTCCTGGCGCCCTGCGAGTGACGTCACTGACATCCCATGCGGTGGTGCTGACGGACGTGCGCACAGCGGCGATGAAGGCCGGTGGTGGGGGGCAGCTGACGGACGGGCGCACAGCGGCGATGAACGGCGATGCTGACGGCGATGCTGAATGCCGGAGGGGGGGGGTGCTGTCGGACGGGCGCACAGCGCAGGTGAAGGGGGGGGGGTCCTGCCGGTCGGGTACAGGTACAGACGGGGGGTGTCGGTGTAGCTGGGGGGGGGGGTGCTGCGGAGCATCTTGGTGTCACCCCATTAGGTTGGTGTCACCCGGTGCGGGCCGCACCCCCCGCACGCGGGTCGCAACGCCACTGCACAGTAGTGCACCCATATTCCTGTATTTGATTCTAATTGTTACACATCCACACCATTTATTTGGTGTAGGATTCTATTGTGGCACTTGTAGTCCGCTGCAGGCATCCTCCATTGTATGCATTTTTATGCTGGGGATCGCCCTTAGCAACAGACTACAAGGGCAGGATCTGCTCCCCCAGTATAAATGCACAACCGCATTTGGGGTTGAGCACCTCCAGCCATTTGAGACCACGTTTTTGTTGTTTGTCTAATCCTTGATGGGGAGTAAAATAAACAAAGGAGGAAGCTTTTGACTTCATATCCCGTCCTCATATATTGTTGTCATATCCCAACCCCATATACCATCATCTTATGCCGACCTCCTATCCTGACCTCCTATCTCGGCTATCCCGACCTCCTATCCCGACCTCCTATCCCATACTCCTATCCCTTCCTCCTATCTCGACCTCCTATCCCGTCCTCCTATCTCAACCTCCTATCCCGACCTCCTATCTCGTCCTATCCCGTCCTCCTATCCCATCCTCCTATCCCGACCTCCTATCCCAACCTCCCTTCTCAACCTCCTATCTCAACCTCCTATCCTGTCCTCCTATCCCGACCTCCTATCCCAACCTCCTATGGCCATGACTAAGGATCGTACAGATCCGAAACGCGTCAGCGTTCTTGTCCCTATGCTGTATGTTTTTATGACTCAATAAAGCCGAAGAATTTGCATCTCTGTTTTTCGTTTGCCTACCACATTGGGCCAGGTGCACTGCTGGCCTGTCCGAGCACAGGTGTGGGAGAGTGGAGCTGTCGAGAGACTTCACATGTATTTCCCATTGACTTGTATGGGACTTTAAACATAAACCCCACCCCTGGCAAATCGGGGGGTGAGTAAGGGTTAAATCACCTATCCTATGTTTGTTGTTGACATATAAGTAACATGTGGCCAAGTTTCATGTTAATATCTTTAGCCGTTTGGATGTAATGCTGGAACATACACACATACATACATACATACACACACACGTTGAGTTTTATATTTATAGATATACTAGCTGAGTACCCGGTGTTGCCCAGTTTTTCCTTCCTAATCCTTGTTGAGGAGGAAAATAAACAAAGGAAGCTTTTGACTTCATATCCCGTCCTCATATATTGTTGTCATGTCCTGACCTCAAATCCCAACCTCATATCCCGACCTCCTATCACGACCTCCTATCCCGTCCTCCTATCTCGACCTCCTATCCCGACGTCCTATCCCATCCTCCTATCCCGTCCTCCTATCCCATCCTTCTATCTCGAACTCCTATCCCGACCTCCTATCCCGTCCTCCTATCCCGACCTCCTATCCCATCCTCCTATCTCGACCTCCTATCCCATCCTCCTATCTCGACCTCCTATCCCGACCTCCTATCCCGTCCTCCTATCCCGTCCTCTTATCCCATCCTCCTATCCCGTCCTCCTATCCCAACACATACCTCTAGAGGTTTTGGAGAGAAGATAAATTACCGGATTTCACACAGACCCCTTTGGATAGGGGATAAGATGTCTTTGGCTGGAATATCCCATTAAACCCAGTTTGATTGACGGTCAGAAATGTAACACCTTCAATGCTTCCACCCTTGAAGTCACTAAAAGGACTCACGATTCCGATAACATCAGAACACACAACTCTGGCCAGGCGATTTTTTCTTTTCTCTTTCTCCCTCTTCCTTTTTCTATTCCTTTCTTTTACTCACATTAATCTTTTTCTTTTTCCTCTATTATTTTTTCTTTTAGCTTACACAACCTAACTATATGGTTTTCTCTTAGTTTTTTTTCTTTTTCTCCCTTATTATACCTTACTCTTTTTTTTGGTAGTTACCAGCTACTCCAGAAGTTCTCCTTACCGAGAATTGTTTTTTCTATACGATTATTGTGCTTCATACACATCTCATTGTTTGATTTCCTTTTTTTTTATTATTATTTGTAACTATATGTAAAATTGCTTTACGAAATGTATAAATAAACAGTTAGAAAAAATAAATAAATGTAACACCTTAACTGATTTACTCTTTTCATTTGTTTCTTAGGCTAGGTTCACATTGTCGTTGTGCTCCATCCCGTTAAGTGTCTGTTCGGCAAAAACAAGTCGAAGCACAACGGACTCCATCACGTCACCACCAGGTCGCGACAGACCCTATTGACTTGAATGGGGTCCGTCGGCGATTCGGTAATTTACCAGAGTTTAGCAGAGAAAGAAAATAGTGCATGTCCATCGTAGCTCCGTACAGTAGAGCCTGACGGCAATGTGAATAAGATCTAAGTCTCTGAAAGAAATTTCTAGTTTCTTACAGAAAGCTCTTCAGAACTGGGACACAACTTGAAATCCCCGATCGGATACAATGGGGGAGATTTATCAAGACCTGCGCAGATGAAAAGTTGACCAGTTGCCCGGAGCAACCAATCAGATCGCTTCTTTAATTTTTAACAAGGCCTCTAAAAAAATGAAAGAAGCAATCTGATTGGTTGCTGTCGGCAACTGGTCAACATTTCCTCTGCTCAGGTTATGATAAATCTCCCCCAATGTTCTTAGGGATATTTTGCAACTATACCACGTGATTAACTAAGAGGACTGATAATTCTTTAGCACTAGGAAACTAACAGGGAGGGATAAAATGACTCATCTTGTGAAACCTGTCAACAAAGACCCAAATCACAGTTCCCCCTTTCCCTAGTCTTATGGGCGGGCACCTCGGAGCGGTAGTCATCGTGTCCTGGGCTGTAGTCATGCCTACTGAGGAGGAGTGATCTCACAACACAGGCATGGCCTGAAGTCATGATAATCTTCCGCAGGCCCAAAAGAATCGTGTCTTGCTGACTGTGGCGCAAGTGCATTGGTTTTGTCGGTATGTGCAGTGTCCCGATTCTTTCACTGCGCCTGCGCCACAGCCAGCAAGACGTCATTCTTCCTGCCTACTCAAGGATACGATGATGCCAGGTGGTGCACGTGCTGTCCAATCACGTCTCAATATGTATGATCACAGCCAGGGACATGATGACTACTGCTCTGAGACCCCTGCTGAAATGACTACTTGCTAGGAAATTTGCATACAGGACGTTCTTATTATAAAAGTGATTTTAACATCCAACATTTATGGATGGGACTGGATGGGGTAAACAAATATGGTAGGATATGGTATATTATGGTGCATTATGTGTTGCCACTCTGCCAAATCTTGGTGAAAGGTTCCCTTTAAGCAGGAAAGAGTGTACCATATTAATATGTACCATATTTATTTAATAATTCCATCCATCCACATAATGATAAATTTATATTTATTCTATGCCATTAAACCGGACACACTGTAAAGGTTAATGTACTAGAGCTGCTACATAAAGTGTCCTATAAATAAATCTGTGAGCATGATAAATCTGCCTGAGCCTTACCGTCACTGCTATAACTCATGGCGGTTAAATTATAGCCATTCTATAAGCCTCCAATAAATGAAAGAACATCATATATCAGGCCTCCGATCCTTGTACCATGATGACATATCAAGTATGTGGAATTACGATTTACAAAAGAAACCTTGTTCCCAACTACGAATTATCTTCAAGACGTGGGAAGATGTACTAAGCGCACAACCGAAAAACTTTTCTGGTTCTTCCTGGAACTATTACCATAATTGCCTAATAGACCTGGTCCAATTACCAAAAACAACAATAGAGTATGAAAATTCCACGAGTAGAATATGATGTATATTTCTATTATATATGATGGCCTTATCTATGATGTACTGTCACAATCTTCACTGCATCCTTTTTGTACCATTGCCTCTCTGAAAGGCAATGATTTTATAACTAGAAGTATATAAAAAGGAGTACTAATGTTGTCAAGCATTTATCAAAACAAAATATTGTCTACAATGAAAGAAAATGTTAAAACATGGATAAGAGTCTCGAGTATGTGAATCCTTATGGCGCTTCTGGTTTGGCAGTTGCCCGACTAAGACGCTGGTCCCAGACTCCCAGAATAGCTGCCTGAACAAGAACTCAGGTGATGTGGTTGACCACCGGTGTATGGCGGGACCACGGGTGTAGCGGTGTGAGTGGTGGGATCAGATGGTATTAACCCCGGGGGCAAGATGGTATTAACCCCTAGTGTTCATGACGCCATTGTGTTTTAGGATTCCTGAACACCACACGCCCGGATTCTCCGCTATCCCAGTTTCTAGTAGTGAAATGAGAGTCCACAACAAGTAATGGTCAAATGGAGGCTTTACTGAGTATAAGAAAGATGGAATTATCTTCACAGCTAAGGCCAGATTTCCCAGAGAGGTGGCCAGGACCCAGAAGGACCTCGCAGCAAGCTGGACCAATATACTTGTAATTAACTTGACTGAGATTGGACTTGACTTGACTATATGCAGGACTTGACTAGTTTCAGTGACAGGAGACATAGACTTTAGACTTACTGGAATGACTGTAGCTTTTGGGGTCTTCCAGATGCTGATCACTTGCACTGAGTTCTCTAGTGGTTGCTGTCTCAGTAAATACTTGTTCTCAAAGAAACTGAATTGTAATGGGCGCCCGTTTATATAGTGGGAGGGGCTGGACTAAAGCCCATTGGTCAAGCTGTGGGTCATAGGTTAAGCTGGTACTCTCTGGGAGAACATGTGACAACAAATCATGTGACTGCATAACATAACATGTGAAAGACTCACACAGGTCCTTGAGACCTCCCACAGGTCCTCTGCTCTATCTATACATAAAGATACTGTCTAGACATTAAATTGATATACATAACATTATGGAAACAACAGGGGGAGACCTTGCAGGGGAGCCCCCAGGTCACTGAGGGTCTCAACCTGACAGGATCTAAGGGTAGTACAGGACCATGTCTTGTACTGGGAAATCACAGTAACATAGCATGAATTCAGACATTAAAGGTGGCGCAGCAGGAACATGAACTCTGTAGAGTAGGGAAACTGCGAATATAAACTCTGTAGAGTAGGGACACTGCAAACATACTCTGTAAAGTAGGGATACTGTGAATATGAACTCTGTTGAGTAGGGATACTGCAAATATGAACTCTATAGAGCAGGGACATTGCAAACTTTGTAGAAGCGGAACACTGCAAGCATGAACTCTGTAGAGTAGGGACACTGCGAACATAAACTCACATGAGAGATGGCTGAAACACATAGAGCTAGTGTGCACTCGCTAATTGAGTCCTCTCCAATCTCTGCCAGACTTTATATAACTCTGTTCCACCTGTTGCCTGATGCCTCAACAAGAGTGTAGTTCCTGCCCAGCTAAGGTCTCTGTGTTGTCTGCTGATAAAGTGTTTTCTCACTACTGCCGGACTACTGGACTTGGACCTTGTTTTTTCCCTTGGTTTCTGTTTTGCTACTCCTGTGTACAAATTTGGACTGTCAGTCGTGCCTCTGCCTGCAAGCAACTTGTTCCATCCAGCCTGCACCTGTAGGCTCTGCTGTTCTCACATCACCAACTCTGCTATAAACACCAAATCTGTTCTTCTGATGACTATAGTGTCAGTTCGCCCCTCCTGCCTGTGACCTTGGTGTTTAGCCACTCTGGCCTGCTGCCACATATCCAAGCCAGACCAGTAAGTGGCACAGTGGGTCCACACCTGTAAGGGCTCTCCTCTAGGACTAACTCCTAGTTGCCTCATATAAGTGATATTTAATATATATATATATATATATATATATATATATGTATATATATATATATATATATATATTTAACATGTTATATAGGAATACCTCTGTATAGGACCTTAGAGGTCATGTGCCTTTAATTAAATTGTATTATGGTTTAAGGACCTTTGGGTCATGTGATACCCAGAGTTCACTGGGTCAGGACTGACAGGTTCTGCTGACCAATGAGCTTTGTCCCACCCCCTTAATATATAAGGGGCTGCTGCCACTAAATTCTCTCTCTTAGTTCTGGACTATCAAGCAGCACTAATCTCATATCTTCAGCATCATTTCAAACTAGGCCTGAAGCCTAATACCCAGCAGCCACAAAACCGTGAGTTATCCAAGCTCAAACTACTGAATTCTGTGTGACTACTAGAAACTCAAATCTCCTAAAAATAGTAGCACAGTGGCTAGCAATCAAAGCTCATTGATCCCGGAGTCCCAGCAAACCTGTGAGGAATCTGTACCACGGTTCTCTCTCACAAAGACTGTTATGTTCCGTGCCGTTGCATAAAATATGCAGTAAAGTTACTTCAAGTTTACTTCATAAAATCTGCTGTGGACATTCCGTTATTTCTCCCTGCCATTTGTGGGACGGTTGGCGGTAGGACCATTACATTGAGGAAACCGCACCCTGGCGTCACGACAATTAAGGGTTAACACCAATATAGCCTACACTATCACTGCAACACCCAAGACCACCACAGTTGCATCTGTAGAGCAGGGACACTATGAACATGAACCCTGTAGAGTAAGGACACTAAGAACATGAATGCTGTAGAATAGGGACACTATGAACATCAACTCTGTAGAGCAGGGGCACTAGGAACATGAACACTGTAGAGCAGGGACACTGCGAACACAGACTCTGTGAAGCAAGGACACTGATCAGGAACTCTCTAGAGTAGGGAAACTGCGAACATGAATTCATTAGAATTCTGCAGGGACACCACACAAAGCAGGACTGGCATTTAGGTCCAGCAGGACTAAACACATATCTGTACAACTACAAATATCAGATGAGGCCAGGAACATAGACACAGTACCAGCACACATGGACTAAGAACTTACAGATGCTAATATAGGAGTGTACAACTACAGGTTGGGTATGAGGCCAGGAACATAGACCCAGAGCTAGTATGGCTATAGAATTTGCAGAAATAGAAACAGAATCAAATACGGAACCCAAAAGGGCTTGGCAAATGTAGTGTTCAGAAGTGGGCCAGGTTGGAACCAAAAGGCAAGTTGGAGCAGACTTGGAAATAGGTTTATGAAAAAGGGTTGACTTGTGAAAGAGTACACAGAAACAAAATATGGACCCAGAACTGAACAGACACCTAGGAAAGCAGGAAACTCTCCAAAAGATCACCTCTTTAGGAGTCCACCCATTATAAAGACCATGATCCAGACCAGATTCTTTGTGACAGATTTTCATTTCACATTGTGGAAGGCAGCTCCTCTGTGCTAAAATGGTTGGGGTGGCTGACGTGTGGGAGGGAGAAAAATGACCTCACTCTTACAAACAAAGAATCATTGGACTTGTAGTTGGAGGGAGGGAACGTTAACAGGAAATAGCCATTACACAAAAATAAATTGGCAGCATTATAGTGGACTGACAACACAGCCATTAGTCTCCAAGACAAGCACAGATCCTTCCTAAGCATGTCCATTACTGTCTGACAGGTAAGTACTAGAGTCACCTTATGGTGGAGAACTCTTTTAAGCTAAATATTAAACAGCTTTGACCAAATAGCTACTACTTTCATATTCCCAATATAATGTATTATTAAAAAGAAAAAAAAGCCGGCAAAGCAAAAACGACACAGAAAAAAGTGAATACAGATAATGGCCAACAGGCCGTTTCACACACAGCGTGAAACGGCCCGTTGACCATTATCTGTGTCCACGACCCAACAATTAAAATATAAAAGACCAGCTGCTTGGAACGTGAGTGCCATCTGTGTTCTTTCATTACATAACTTGTTAGCAGTAACACTTTTCTCAATAAGCTTTCTTTACTCTTTAGCTCTTCAGCTATAAAGTTATTTATATTTAAACTCCAGCTTAAGTTTTCTAACTTTTTAAAGAGCACTTACCACATTGAATATCCTCCTATTAGTTATAATCTTTATTCTTGTCAGCAGCAACAGGTTTGTCCATAGAGGGCAGTATAATAGTGCCTCTGTGTGGAGGCAAGTTCTTAAAATTCAACTATTAAATTACTGATGGAGGCCAATTCTAGTATAAACAGATGTACCAAATAAGAGTTTCCCCACACATGAAATTCTGGCTGCTAATTCTGCAGACCACCCACTGCAGCCATAAATATCAAAAGTGCCATGGGGCAAATAAAATACACTGCTCAAAAAAATAAAGGGAACACTAATATAACACATCCTAGATCTAAATGAATGAACTAATCGTATGAAAATCGTACACAAAATGTATCAATGGAGATCAAATTTATCTACCCATGGAGGTCTGGATATGGAGTCACACTCAAAATCAAAGTGGAAAACCACACTACAGGCTGATCCACCTTTATGTAATGTCCTTAAAACAAGTCAAAATGAGGCTCAGTAGTGTGTGTGGCTTCCACGTGCCCGTATGACCTCCCTACAATGCCTGGGCATGATCCTGATGAGGTGGAGGATGGTCTCCTGAGGGATGTCCTCCCAGACCTGGACTAAAGCATCCGCCAACTCCTGGACAGTCTGTGGTGCAATGTGGTGTTGGTGGATGGAGCGAGACATGATGTCACAGATGTGCTCAATCGGATTCAGGTCTGGGGAACGGGTGGGCCAGTCCATAGCATCAATGCCTTCCTCTTGCAGGAACTGCTGACACACTCCAGCCACGTGAGGTCTAGCTTTGTTTTTGCATTAGGAGGAACCCAGGGCCAACCACACCAGCATATGGTCTCACAAAGGGTCTGAGGATCTCATCTCGGTACCTAATGGCAGTCAGGCTACCTCTGGCAAGCACATGGAGGGCTGTGAGGCCCACACCATTACCGACCCACCGCCAAACCGGTCATGCTGGAGGTTGTTGCAGGCAGCAGAACATTCTCCACAGCGTCTGCAGACTCTGTCACATGAGCTCAGTGTGAACCTGCTTTCATCTGTGAAGAGCACAGGGCGCCAGTGGGGAATTTGCCAATCTTGGTGTTCTCTGGCAAATGCAAAACGTCCTGCATGGTGTTTGGGTGTAAGCACAACCCCCACCTGTGGACGTCGGGCACTCATACCACCCTCACGGAGTCTGTTTCTGACCGTTTGAGTGGACATATGCACATTTGTGGCTTGCTGGAGGTCATTTTGCAGGGCTCTGGCAGTGCTCCTCCTTGCACAAAGGCGGAGGTAGCGGCCCTGCAGCTGGGTTGCTGCCCTCCTACGGCCTCCTCCACGTCTCCTGTCCTGATGTACTGGCCTGTCTCCCGGTAGCGCCTCCATGCTCTGGACACTACGCTGACAGACATAACAAACCTTCTTGCCACAGCTCGCATTGATGTGCCATCCTGGATGTGCTGCACTACCTGAGCCACTTGTGTGGGTTGTAGACTCCATCTCATGCTACCACTAGAGTCAAAGCACCACCAGCATTCAAAAGTGACCAAAACATCTGCCAGGAAGTATAGGAACTGAGAAGCACTCTGTGGTCACCTCCTGCAGAACCACTCCTTTATTGGGGGTGTCTTGCTAGTTGCCTATAATTTCCACCTGTTGTCTGTTCCATTTGCACAACAGCATGTGAAATTGATTGTCAATCAGTGTTGCTTCCTGAGTGGACAGTGTGATTTCACAGAAGTGCGATTGATTTGGAGTTACATTGAGCTGTTTAAGTGTTTTCTTAATTTTTTTGGGCAATGTAAATAGAACCCAATAATGTGCAGCTTCCAAATGGCTCAAAGAATTTCTTCAAGAAGATGGAGCCAGAATTACCAACCCACTACAAGAGGAGCCTTTTCCCAAAACCTCTTCCATCGCAAATCAAGAAGGTGGAAACCCAGAGTTACTTTGAAATAGCACTCTGCCAAGCGGCAATCCAGGCATGTACTTTTTCAATGACAGGCCAACAAGTGGATATTAGTCTTCTCAGAAACCTCTGGGAGTGCATCAAGAAAGCTAAGTGAAGTCAGAGTACAATGAGAAGCTTAGGACTGTAGAAAAGCAGTTACTCTGTGGGCACAACAATCCATTAGTTTGCAAACCATCTTGGTTATGGCTCCCTTCCTCCCCTCTCTGCACAGTGACCTCTGCACAAGTTACAGAGCATGCCCAGAAAACCCTCCCATAGAAATCAATGACTATTGTTTGTTTTGGGCCATTTGGCTATAAAACATATCTCTAAACATTCTTAAAGGGGTATTCCAGGAATTTTTTTTATTTGACCATGCTACAGGGGCTGTAAAGTTAGTGCAGTTCATAATATAGTGTCTGCACCTGTGTGTGATGGTTTTCTCACAATTCTTCTGTGATTTTCACCCCAAAATTTGTTTTAACAGCATACAAAATGAATGTTGTCTCAGATTTTTCCCAGGTTGCAATGAGGCCGAGACCTCACTAGTCAGCTGATGACAGAGAGCCTGTCTGCTTCAATGGGTGGAGCAATCGTTTGGTGAGAGAGAGATCAATCTGCAACTAATGCAACAGCTGTAGGCACCCTGATTGAAAACCACAGGTCTTTTGAATGGATGCAGCTCATTTATGTTTCAATGGGTGGGGTGGCTGATGTGTGGGAGGGAGGAAAATGGAATTATGGGATTTGTAGGCAAAAAAGAAAACTCAAACAGGAAATACCAGTTCACAAAAAGCTAGCCACAGTGTTATGGTAATCTCACAACATAGCCATTTAGCCCCAAGACAAGCGCAGATACTTCCTAAGCATGACCATTACTGTCTGGCAGGTACATACTGAAATCACTTTATGGTGGAGAACCCCTATAAAGTTAAAATATCAGCAACAGCTGCAGACCTATTAAATGCTGGTGGAAGCATTTTAATCTGACCGCAGATGGTGCTACGTTAATTGTAAATGTTTATTAAAGGAATTATTCAGCTTAGGAAATTGTATCCCCTAACCGCAGGATAGAGCATAGGTGTCTGATCGCGGAGGGGGGATTGCTGGGACCTCCCCTTTTTCATCCTAAATCAACTCTAAAATAAAAACCATTGTTTGCATTCCCCTCAGTGTGCCACACAAGAAAACTGCCACAATTTACACTGATTTTGTCTGTCCCTGACAAAGCAAATGGCCACCACAATGCTGCTTCTTTAGTGCTTTAGTATTGTACAAGCAGGGCTGCCAACAGAAATTTTGGGTCCCCTTACACAGCTCACGGCCAGGGCCCCCCAGTGTCCTTCCCCCGAGTCCACCCCCAGGGCCACCCCCCAACTAGGCTTGTGCAATTAGTTTAGGATGTAATTAGTTTTTGTCCGAATTGTTCATGTTTCGTACATTCGGATTGATCCAAATGTACGAAATATTTACATCCGGATGAATCCAAATTCGTAGCAAAATGAATTGTACATGCCTATGAAATTGTGAAAAACGAATTTTATTTTTGTTAAAACAAAATTTGTTTTCATTTAGAAGCAAGGGACCATTTAACAAAGTGTGTGTGTTTCACTTTTTTTTCTCTATTTTTTTAAACATTTTTTAGGTAGTACTAATACTTCCAGCATGGAACAGACTGTTCCATGCTGGGAGTAGTAGTACCTGTACTAATAGACATATAGCCCCGGGTATCAGTCGTGATACCCAATGCGATCGTCCATAATATAGCAGAGATGCGGCTCTATACAGCACTCACATCTCTTCACTATACTCCGGCCAGTGATGTGAATAGAACATCACTCATTCATATTTCCCGCCCAGAGTGGGGATTGGCCGGATGGTTGCAGCCAATTACAGGTCTGAGGGAAATATGAATGAGTGAGTGGCCGGCCGGAGTATAGTGCAGAGATGCTGCTGCAGGAGAAAGCCGCTCCATCTCTGCAATAGACAGGACAATCACATTGAGTGTCAGTAGTGATACCCGCTGTGATCTGTTCTTACCTGCAGGTACTACTACTCCCAACATGGAGCACACTCTGCTCCATGCTGGGAGCTGTAGTACCTGCATTAATAGACAGATCGCAGCGAGTGTAACTTCTGACACCTGTTGCGATCTGTCTATTAATGCAGGTACTACAGCTCCCAGCATTGAGCAGATTGTGCTTCATGTTGGGAGCTGTAGTACCTGCAGTTAAGGAAAGATCACAGCGGATGTCACTCCTGACACCTGCCGTGATCCTACTGTATAATGTATAGATGTGGGAGGCCGCTCTTCTATGGTCCCCTGCACTGACGTATATATACACATATTCCTATTTCCCACAGAGAGTTGTGATTGGCTGCAACCATCTGGCCAATCCCAGCTCTCTGCGGGAAATATGAATAGGTGTATATATACGGCAGTGCAGGGGACCATAGAAGAGCAGCCGTCCGCATTTATACATTATACAGAAAGATCGCAACGAGCGATCTGTCAATTAGTACAGGTAATACTACTTCCATCATGGAACAGTGGGTTCCATGCTGGGAGTAGTAGTACTACCTAAAAAAAAAATAAAAAAACACACACACACTACATTTTTATCATTGTTGGCTTCCTTTTTAGTGCCCTGCCCCGCCCATATAAATTGATCCCTGTTTAAACATTAATAAAAAAAATCTGTTTTAAAAAAGATAAATTTCGTTAGATGCTAATTTTTCCTTCACTACTGAATATTTTTTATTTTAGTTCTTTAATGGTACCCCAAATTTTATTAAAAAAGGAATCTCCATCTCCCACAACCACAAACCCATAAAAACGAATAACGAAATCAGACGAAAACTGGAATAAAACTAACATGTATAACGAATAGATGCGAAATAACGAATTCATCCGAAAGCCGAACAGTTTCCAAATAGAACCAAAAAATATATACAAATGCATCCAAAAACAGAATAAAACTAATTACTGTATCCCAAAGGTTTAACAGAACCGAAAAAATTTTTATCCAAAAAAATAAATAAAACGAAACAAAATTTTTGGTTGTGCACATATCTATCCCCAACCCTTTATTTTTTCTAATGATAGATTTCTAATTACTTTATAGCAGATTGAAGTGCAGTAAAACACTGTGCTGCAATGTATTTTACTGCGCCACACTCTGCAATAATCTAATATACCCTATTCTGAATACTGTGAAACCGCCCTAAAATTTGCAAATATTCCCACATACGAGGGGAGAGTTATAAAAACTTGTCCAGAGGAAAAATGGAGCAGTTGCTCATAGCAACAAATCTAATTTTTTAATCCCCTGAAAAATGAAAGAAGTCACCTGATGACTTCTATGGGAAACTGCTCCATTTTTATACTGAACAGATTCTGATCTCCTCCACTGACCATACAGAGATAGATACCAGAACGCACTCAGCAGACTGTATAAGTGATTACAATTACATTTACATCCTCACACGGGACGTCTTCTCCACTATCCGGCACGGGGAATCATGAAGACTTCTCCTGGCCAAGACTTGTCTCCACAGAACCTTCAGAGCAACCAGACAAACATTTTAGGCCTCTTTTCTCCAGCACAATGTCCACCTCTATATAGTTCTAGACCCCCTCTGTGCCCCCATATATAGTTTAACACCTCCTCTGTGCCCCCATACATCGTTATAGGCCTCCTTTGTGCCCCCATAGGAAGTTATAGGCCCCCTTTGTGCCCCCATAGGTAGTTATACACCCATTTGTGCCCCCATAGGAAGTTATAGGCCCCTTTGTGCCCCCATAGGTAGTTATAGGCTCCTTTTGTGACTCATAGGTCGTTTTAGGCCCCCTTTGTCCCCCCCATAGGTAGTTATAGGCCGCTTTGTGCCCCCATAGGAAGTTATAGGCCCCCTTTGTGCCCCCCATAGGTATTTATAGGCCCCTTTGTGCCCCCATAGATAGTTATGGGCCCACTTTTGTGCCCCCATAGGCAGTTATAGGCCCCTTTGTGCCCCCATAGTTATAGGCCCCCTTTGTGCCCCCATAGGCAGTCATAGGCCCCTTTGAGCCCCCATAGGAAGTTATAGGCCCCCTTTGTGCCCACATAGGTATTTATAGGCCTCCTTTGTGCCTCAATAGTTATTTATAGGCCCCCTTTTGTGCCCCCATATGCATTTATAGGCCCCTTTGTGCCCCCATAGTTATAGGCCCCCTTTGTGCCCCCATAGGTAGTTATGGCCCCCCTGTACCCCACTAGTAATTACAGGCCCCATGTGCCTCCACAGACATCCTGCTTCCAGCCATACACAATATATGGCTGGAGGCAGTATGTCTGTGCTCCGACCACTGCTCCTCCGGTCCGGGGCCCATGGGTCAGAGCAGTAGGCCCGTGGACTGGAGGAGCACTGGTCCGATCATTGAAGGCAGCCTGCTGTGGTTACCTTCCTGGCCAGCCAGTCGGTCTTCTGGCTGCTACTCCGCTCTTCTTCGGGGCGCCGCTCTCCTCTGATTTTAGGGACGGCACGCTGCATCATAGCGCTGCGGACGTGCCCGCACGCGGCACGTTAATAACTCCCGGTGACCACTGCAGTTTTAAAGTGGCAGCGGCCACCAGGCTCAGAGGCATGTGCAGCCGGGACAGTGTGACTGACTGCTGTCCCCCGCCCCCCAGCAGTCAGTGAGTGACATTAACTCACTGACTGACAAGAAATAAATAAAAAGAGTTTTGGTCCCGGCAGGGCCCCTAGGGGTCCGGGCCCCTTACAAGAGTACCGGCTGTACCCCCTGATGGCGGCCCTGTGTACAAGGAATGCAGAAATGCTTCTGTGGCCAGGCTCTGGATACTAACTGTCCCTTAGAGAATTTTTTCTGACCCGAAAAAGCAAACGCAGCCGAAAAGCCCCTTCAGTGGAAATGAGAGCGCAGGAAAAAAGAGCTGTCAGTTGAGTGCTTTGCCCTATTTGTACTAGCAAACTTCGGGGGTTTCGACATCTGGACCCCCACAGAACAAAACTTGTCAAAACTGTTTATACACTACTGCTATGCTTTTAACCTCTTGGGGACGCAGGGCGTATACATACACCCTGCATCCCCGATCCTTAAGGACTCAGGGCGTACCTGTATGCCATGAGTATTTCCGGCCCCGCAGGCCATCGGGCGAGGACCAGACCAGATTGCCTGCTGAGATCGTTCTTAGGACCCCCCCATATTGGCGATTGTCGCAAATCGCTGGTTAATTCAGACCAGCGGTTCCGGTCCCCGCCACTTGCCAGGCAGGGATCGGACCGGGATGCCTGCTGAAATCATTCAGCAGGCATCCCAGCACATCGCCAAGGCGTCCTCAGGACCTCCCAGATCGACAGTTAATATAATCCAACGATCTGCTGCGATTCCGGGTCATTGGGGTTACATGTGACCCCATGACCCAGAAAAGGAGGAGGATCAGTGGTGTAATATACACCACCAATCATCCTCCGTACTGTCCCCCCAGGACAGCTGTGATTGGGCGGTCGTAGTAACCGTACCAATCAGATTGTATGAGGAGGGGGAGGAGAGCAGGAGCATGTTGCTCCACTCTGCCCATCACCATTTTGTGTCTGGTGCTGAGCAGGACGGAGCCCCGTGCTGCTTCTCCCCCCTCACAGTGAAAAAAAGTTGTTTCCTGGCACTGTTTCTGTGCCCCCTTTCTGTAGCCATAAGGGACAACTTTAGATTTGGCAGGGACAGATTTAGCTGGTAAAAAATTGTTTGTAGGTGTCCGCAGGTCTGAAGCACCTTTAGCTGCGTGACCCGGGCCCTACAGGGTCGCTGCGGTCTGCCCCCAGCGTATTTTGGGGGCGCAGTTCTTTTTTTTGCTAAACTGTGTGGCTGTCCCTCTTCCATATAAAAGAGTGGCTGGCCACCTTTAGCTAAAGCCCACCCACCGCTGATCAGTCCCGTAGTACTGATCAGTGTTTTTTTGCGGTGCAGGCGCTTTTTTGTGGATTTTAAGTGTCTTTTATTTTATTTTTTGCACAAGTTAGGTGGTGCGTGACACCAGTAACAGGCCTGTGTTGTGTGGACACACTGTACCTGTGTGTGCGGCCTGCCCCACCGTTGTCAGTGATTTATCACCGGATCAGCATTTTTTGGGGGTTCAGGTGGGTGCTTTTTTTTGGGTTATAGCGTTTTCTATTTAATTTTTCGGGTTTTTTGTGTAGGGGTCTGTGCACTTGCCCCCAGCCACTGTTCTGGGCTGAGTGGCCGGACCCCCACTGACTTCTGCGCCCCCTGCCGCCACCAAGCGTTAATCAGTGTGCACACCTCTGATTAGGTAAAAGCTTTTTTTTTTGCACTTTTTTTGTTTTTTAAAGTTTAGTTTTATTTTATATTTTTGTTCTTAGGGCGGGTTAGTCAATAGTTTAGTGTGGGTTAGGGCAGGAAGTATCGCACCACACCACACAGTACACACCAATAAAGTTTTCCCCCACACATACATACACTTCACCCCCCCCCCCCCATTAGAGTAGGGAAATGGTCTGCAGGGTCTTTTCAGCAGAGGAGGCACATGCCATACTTGCCTCCGACAATGAAAGCGCCACAGAGGACAAGTAAGACCCCACCTTCCTTATTTCTTCTGCGCTCTCCTCATCATCTTCTGATGATGAGCCGGCGCCATGTGAGGCCGCAAACCTTCTCTGCTCCTGACCCTCTGCCCCATGCTAGTATGAGTCCCCCTGGTGCTCATACAAGTCAAACCCCCCAGCCAAGTTTACTGGTGCCCCGTACCGGTGAACTTGCCTGGATTCAGCCAGTGGACCACGAGCCCGTGATTCCTGAGTTTGTTGGTGACTCAGGAATTAAGATTGACATTGTGGGGGTTCACTGAAATTGACTATTTTAGTTTTTTTTTCAGTGACGACTTTGTCAAAATGATGGTTGACCAGACGAACCTGTATGCCCAACAGTTCGTTGCCCCAAACCCAGGCTCCTTTTTAGCTAGGCCCGGTGGTTGGTTCCCAGTCAATGTAGCCGAAATGAGGACCTTTGGGGCTAGTTAAAAAACCAAAGGCCAGGCAATACTGGAGTGGGGACGTCCTCTACCAGACCCCACTCTACAGTATAGCCATGACATGTCGCCGGTTCGAGGCCATTCGGAAATGTTTGCATTATGCTGATAATGCGGCATGTCCCCCCCGAAGTGATCCCGCATATGACCACCTGTATAAAATCAGGCCGGTCATCAATAGTGTTGAGCGGCATAGGCCATATTCGAATTCACGATATTTCACGAATATATGGATGAATATTCGTCATATATTCGCATATTCGTAATATTTGCGTTTTATTTTCGCAAATGTGAAAATTTGCATATACAGAAATTAGCATATGCAAATATTCGCATATGCGAAAATTCGTACCTCAGTCTCACACAGTAGTATTAGAGCCTTCTTTACACCACACAAGCTGGAAGCAGAGAGGGATGATCACTGTGATGTGTACTGTAAAAAAAAAAATAAATACGAATATTCGTAATTGCGAATATATAGTGCTATATTCGCAAATTCTCAAATATACGATATTCGCGAATAAAATTCGCATTGCGATTATTCGCGAGCAACACTAGTCATCAATCACTTTAAGGGACAAATTTTGGGAGTCCTATGTCAGCTTTATGGGGAGACTCAGATTCCGGCAATTCATCCCAACCAAGCGGGCGCGGTATGCCGTGAAGATGTATAAACTTTGCAAGAGTACCTCAGGGTACACTTGCAAATTTATGGTGTATGAGAATCAAAGAGGCCTTCCTTCCTATCCCCTGCAGACTCCTATCCCCCAGGGTGAGTCCCGTGCCTTTTCCCATGAAAACCGGTTGCTGGTCAGGTATAAGGACAAGAGGGATGTCCTTATGCTCACCACAATTCATGGGAACATCCCTGTGTGAGGTACCGTGGAACCGGTCCTCAAGCCCGATTGTATTCTGGGCTACAATCGGTATATGGGGGGAGTTGATCTGTCTGATCAAGTCCTCAAGCCATATAATGCCATGCGGAAAACACGGGTATGGTACAAGAAAGTTGCGGTCTACATGGTACAGGTTGCCATGTACAACTCTTTTGTACTGTCCCAGTATGCTGGCAACACAGGGACATTCCTGCAGTTCCAAGAGGAAGATCTAAAGGCCCTAATCTTTGGTGACCGCTGAAGAGCGGGTCAGAGCACCTCTAGAACTGTGGGCCCCCGGATCGTCCCCAGCCAACACTTTCAAGGTAAGGTCCCCCACACTGGAAAGAAGCGACGATCCCAGAAAAAATGTGTGTAACAGGAGGGGGATACGGAAAGACACCACCACTCAATGTGACACTTGCCCCGATCATCCGGGCCTCTGCATTAAAAACTACTCCGGGGAGTATCACACTTCCGTGGAGAACAACATTTTTAATCCTTTACCCTAAAACTATTTCCCAATGCCCCTGATAATATATATATATTTTTTTTTAAATGGGTCCTGGGACACAGAGTCAACAGCATTGAGGGTTTGCAGTTTCCTCAAATGCGCAGCGCTCTCTCCCCACCTGAACGGGGTGCGCATTTAAGGTAACAGAATAGGGATGGCTACACACAATGATGATTCAGAGTAGAGGGTTTGGGGCGGGCATCATTTTTACTTTTGGCTATACTCTGGGTCATAATTTTGGGAACATAATTGGCATATCAGTAAAAAAATTGCAATTTTCATTTTCCCTAAACTACACTTCATCCATTCCTGGAAAATAAATTTAAGGAATCTAAATTTCTGTTCCGTCTGTTCCAAATCTCCACTTCCCCCCTATACACCTTCCCTAGGGGGTGTACTGTTTGTAATAGGCTCACATGTGGGTGTTCCTTTCTTGTATTTTCCTCTGAATGTATGTAACTGTTAGGTCCGTAACAAACATCCGCCTCAAATGTGAAGAGTTCTCGCTCATGAGCTCTGGGATTTTTCTCCAAGAAAGGATGCAAGTAACGACGAAAAT
The DNA here is from genome assembly GCF_029499605.1 of Hyla sarda. Taxonomy (NCBI): domain Eukaryota; kingdom Metazoa; phylum Chordata; class Amphibia; order Anura; family Hylidae; genus Hyla; species Hyla sarda. The sequence continues at coordinate 31,277,439 of NC_079190.1, read as the reverse complement.
TTACCACTATGTTAAAGTAGAATATGTCACGAAAGAACAATCTTGGAATCAGAATAAAATGTAAAAGCATTCCAGAATTATTAATGCATAAAGTGGTCAGAATTGAAAAAAAGGGCTCAGTTCTTACGTGCAGAGTGAACTCACTCTGCGCAGTAATGATAGCGCGGTGCCGCAGCGGCGATCCCGGGGCTCCCCAGCAGCGGGACCGTGGCGATCTGACATCTTATCCCCTATCCTTTGGATAGGGGATAAGATGTCTAGGGGCGGAGTACCCCTTTAAGGTGAAAATGGGCAGAGTCCCTAAGGGGTTAAAATAATAAAGCATAGATCTCAGTGCTGGAGATGCAAAAGACTGGCAATGAGAAGCTCTATTACTATGGGTTACACAGCTATATTAGAACCAATTCAGGAGTTGCCAGGCAAGTAAAGATATATCACGAAATAACCTCGAGACCAATGTTTAGGAATTGTAATTTTAACTTATCTTAGTTGGAAAACAAGAAATATGCAGGTAAATTAGAAATGAATTGTACAAGCATCAAGTAAAATAAACCTAAGGCCTATTGAGTTAACAGAACTCTATAATAACATCAGATTGGCACATTATGATGTCTTATTAAATTCATGTTGACTCATTGAACTTCGCCCGTACAATCTGGCAGCTTATTACTTGCCAAGAAACAACTTGGAGTCCAAATCATAGCTGGATTCATTTTCTTTTTTTTTTTACACAAACTGGCGGCTGCCCTATTATTGTCAGATATATTACTTCATATCATTTTATTACCATCTGTAAGTCGCAAAGAACCCATCAGCTTAAGGATTTAATCAATTTTTAGTGGCATTCTTCATAAACTGATATTATATTTATATTGCAAAAGATATTCAATTCTAGCATTTTGAATGGAGGCTTTATAGGTCTCTACTGATGTTGAGCGAATAGAACGGTTTCAGAAACATTGGCAATTTTGTTTGCTCGAACCTGGCGACACAGCGCCAATACTTAGTGAGAATAGGAGAAAAGATAGGAACACATGGTGTTGGTGCCATTTCAGTATAGTATACTGGATCAGGCACACTGAGTTTGTATGGGATTGTTCCTGCGCCTCTGATTCTCTGAACAGGATAAGGTGGAAGCCAAAGGTAAATATTTTCCAAACTTTATTGAAACATACAACGCGTTTCAGGGTCGGGATGGCCCTTTCATCAGGCATGCAATTTAAATAAAAATGCTGGTATATATAGAGGAACACATTATGGACACATGACCAAAACAGAAATGACGACAATATAAATTAGAAAGACAAATCAAATTCCAATCGGAGAGGAGAGCACAGGAATAAAAACAACGAATATCAATATAAATACAAAATATTAAAATATATGTGGTAGCCCTTGGGGGGTGTATGGTAGTTGGGGTGTTGTTTTGGAACATGAGGGGTTAATGTTAACACTATAGTTCGTGATGCCAGGCTGAGGGCTAGTATGCTGAGGTAATTCTCTGGCCTATCGCCGCCCTTCCCACTAACGACAGGTGCATGTATAAAAATGACTGAAGGTCCACAAGGTACTTGAACTTGGATAAACTTTACTGAAAGGCTTGTGGTACATCCAATGCACAATAACAGTCTCATGCAAACAGTCTCTATATAGCTCAGTGACTGACAGTTGTTGCGGACCTTGAATTGTAAAACAAGTCTCTGAATTTAGGGTAATTTGCGAAGATCCGTCCGGATTTAGGGGATAGATAAGGTCCGGTGATCTTGCAGAGTGTTTAGGGATTGATACACTCACGATTCTGAATAGATTCAGCCGTTGCCGCAAGGCTCGGGCCTAACTCACTGCGGAAGATAGTTGCGCAGATCCTACTCGTTTGAAAGCCCGGGAACAAGAGCTGTTGCTTGCTTGGCTGCACAAGAACAAGAGAGAGAACAATGGCTGGGGCAGGGGCGGGGCTATTCCGATTGGTCCGAATATCTGTCACTCACCGTCACAAAGAATGATAGGTGCAATGCGTCACAGGGACCTCCAAAGGTCCTTAAGCAAAAACCATAGAGTTTACCTGATCATGTGACCCACAGGTCCTGCTAGGCTCCGGACAGGTAATTACCTAGTTATATACATTAGTACTATTATATTTACATAAATCCTGAATAAACTATTAGTTTAACGACTATCTAGATGAGAGGTGACAAGGGGCAGACTAGACTAAAAGGACCCCGACATCCTAGGGACTCTGGCTATGGGGACCTATATACACAGGTACCGGTTAGGATGCGGTACCGGGAGACCACATATACAAATATAAAAAATTATAAATATGTAAAAAGTGTCATCTCACAGTTCTATAAATCATCTCATTTAACCCCTTAGGAACCAAAGTGTTAATTTTAAAAATCCAATAGGATTCCTGGTTTATCAATTGATGTAGACGATTCGGGATATCCTCAGAAATTGAATCTATAACACATAAAGATAAACCCTGTGTATCACCACAATGTACATTAGTTACATGGTTTCATTATGTTTCATAGCCTATCACGCCATGTAACTAATGTAAATGGTGGTGATACACAGGCTTTATCTTTATGTGTTATAGATTCAATTTCTGAGGCTATCCCGAATCGTCTACAGCAATTGATAAACCGGGAATGCTATTGGATTTAAATGAGGGGTTAAATGAGATGATTGATAGAATTGCGAGATGACACTTTTTACATATTTATAATTTTTTATATTTGTATATTTTTATATTTTGTATTTATATTGACATTCGTTGTTTTTATTCCTGTGCTTTCCTCTCCGATTGGAATTTGATTTGTCTTTCTAATTTATATTGTCGTCATTTCCGTTTTGGTCATGTGTCCATAATGTGTTCCTCTATATATACCAGCATTTTTATTTAAATTGCATGCCTGATGAAAGGGCCATCCTGGCCCTGAAACGCGTTGCATGTTTCAATGAAGTTTGGAAAAGTTCGGAATCGGCAGCGCAGGAACAATCCCATACAAACTCAGTGTGTCTGATATAGTATTCTTTACACGCCAGTTCGGCGTGGGAAACCTGCAGCAGCCATCCAGCACTGGAACAGTGTGATCCCTGTCAAACCCGCTTGAGTGTTGTGCCTCGGTCTTGCACAACCATATAAGGTGAGTGTAATACTCACCTCTTTAGTTCTCCCCCTGTTTGATGGTCCTACACATAGAGGCGCTCCTGTTCTTTTATGTTTTTTTTTTATTTCAGTACAGTAGGAACACAGACATGACGTCACTTGTCAGGGTAGCCCAGAATACTCTGCAGTAAGGAGGAAGGATCACAAGACCTCAAGTTCACCAAAAATGTCTTGTGTTTAGTTTCCCGCCAGTAAGAAAGCAGTATAGGGGTGGGTTCGGGGGACCAGAAAAGCCTATGCACACATGTGCAGCACCATTTTAGGGAGATGAGCTGACAAGAGAACATCTCTCTCAGGGACAGAAAAGCAGTGCTTCACTCCATTTTAACACTACCAACGCATTATAGCAGGTGTATTACGGTGGTGTGGGCTTGTGGGCTGCATTTGCTTTTTTGGATCAGAAAAAGGGACAATTAATGTCCAGCGCTCAGCCACAGAAGCATTTCTGCATCCCTTGTACAATACCATAGAACTAAAGAAGCTGCATTGTGGTGGCCATTTTCTTTGTCAGGGACAGGCAAAATCTGTGTAAAGTGTGCCAGTTTTCTGTGGCATACTGAGGGAAAAAAGTATGTAAACAGGAGTTTTGTTTTAGATTTGATCCAGAGTTGAGAAAACACATAATCAAGGCAGATTTAAGTGTGTAGACATGTATATACTTGGTGAAAAAGAAAAAGAAAAGAAAAAGAAACTAAAACATTTTTTTGTACAGTGAAAAAACGCATTGTCTAATTGTCGCTGACTAGCTGACTTTACTGTGCCAGTTCATGTGGCACATGTATAGTTGGTGAAAGATCATAAGAGTTATGAGTTAAAGAGGTTATCCAGTATCTAAAAACTTTTACCCTATATGCAGGAGAGGAGGATAGGGAATACGTGTCAGATCCCGTATGGTGCCCATTCATACATAGAGCCGGGGCGCCAGGCGGAAGATTGCAGGGGGGGTTCCAGAGGTTGGACCCCCTCTGTGATCTGACGCTTTTTTTGATACTGGACTACTCCTAAGGTTCTTATTAGGTGAGGATTAAAAAAAAAAAAGAAAAAAATAACAAAAATTCACAGCATCCTTAAAGGAGTATTCCAGTCCTGAAAAACTTATCCCCTATCCTAAGGATATTGGATAAGTATTAGAATCCGAACGCTGGGGCCCCGCGAGATCACCTTTACAGGGCCCCCGCAGCCCACGGGAAGTGGGCGTGTTGTACACCGCACAAAGCTGCGGCTGACACGCCCCCTCAATACAACTCTATGGCAGAGCCGGAGCGCTGCCTTCGGCAATCTCCGGCTCTGCCATAGCGCTGTATTGAGGGGGCGTGTTGGCCGCCGCTTCTTGTGGTGGTCAACACGCCCCCTTCCCGTGGGCTGCTGGGGCCCTGTACAGGAGATCGCGGACCCCAGCGGTCAGACCCCCCATGATCTGGAAAAAATAAGGCGACTCCCACTGCCCTCTCAGCTGTTCAGGACCACCGCGACGGTCCCGAACAGCTCTGCTGAGCTAACCGGCAGTATTTTCTCCCAGTTTAGACGCCACGATCAACTTTGATCGCGGTGTCTAAAGGGTTAATACCGGACATCATCCCAATTGGCGATGTCCAGTATTAGCCGCGGGTCCTGGTTGCTGATAGTAACCGGGACCTGCCTGGTATGAAGCATGCTCAGCTCCTGAGCACGCATCACATAATGGGAGCTGGCGCAGAACATAAATATACGTCCTTCATCATTAAAGGGGTACTCCAGTGGTCAAATTGTGTTTTTCTGTTTTTGACTTACTCTATTTGTTTTGTTTCATTACTATTCTTGTTGTTTAGCCTACTCTATTTCCATTCTTTGTTGTCTTTTTATCCTCCACTTGGTTTTCCTATCTTTGCTACTATTTCCTGTTTCTCGCTGTACTGAAAAATACAAATCCCAGCATGCCACATGCCTTGCTGGTTTGGGGCGTCTAGTTTTTCTTTTCTTTTTTCCGCCCTTTACCTATCCTACTATTTTCCTGGGTCGGCCCCATTATACACAGCACACTAATATAATCAGCCCTGGTTGGGATACACTGGCATACACACACAAAAGGGACTACAACTCCCAGCATGTGTCATTCAGGAGTCTTCAGTCTGTGGTATAACACCAGCATGCTGTCTCTATAGTCTCCTTGGGGTTGTAGTTCACCAACACCTCTATAGGGCATACACCAGTGTTTCCCAACCAGGGTGCCTCCAGGTGTTGCAAAACTACTACTACCAACATGCCCGGACAGCCAAAAGCTGTCCGGGCATGCTGGGAGTTGTAATTTTGATACAGCTGAAGACACCCTGGTTGGGAAACAATGCACTTTGTTTGTAATATACTGAATAGGCTAGGCCAGTGTTTCCCAATCAGTGTGCCTCCAGCTGTTGCAAAACTACAACTCCCAGCATGCCCATATGCTGTCAGGGCATGCTGGGAGTTATAGTTTTACAACAGCTGGAGGCACACTGGTTTGTAAACATTAGCATACACATAAACATACATAACAGGGACTACAACTCCCAGCATGTGTCATTCAGGAGTCCACCTCCCCCTTCACACATAGAAATCATCCCCAGTCCGAGATTTATTCCCCTGCAGTCTATACATCCCCAGTCCGTGCACTTTGTTATCCTCCCCTTCAGATAACACTCTTATCTTCTCTGTCTTCTTTCAGTGCAGACCTGTGTCCTCAGAAGACAGAGCAGGGGGAGGGGAGATGAGGAGCTGTGTACGTCCTCTATCTCCCCCTGCTCTGGCTTCTTTCTCTCATGCAAACCTGCGTCCTCCGGGAGGGGGAGATGAGGGGGCGTGGCTTCTTTCTCTCATGCAGACCTGCGTCCTCCGGGAGGGGGAGATGAGGGGGTGTGGCTTCTTTCTCTCATGCAGACCTGCGTCCTCTGGGAGGGGGAGATGAGGGGGCGTGGCTTTTCTCTCATGCAGACTTGCGTCCTCCGGGAGGGGGAGATGAGGAGGTGTGGCTTCTTTCTCTCATGCAAACCTGCGTCCTCCGGGAGGGGGAGATGAGGGGGCGTGGCTTCTTTCTCTCATGCAGACCTGTGTCCTTCGGGAGGGGGAGATGATAGGGTGTGGCTTCTTTCTCTCATGCAGACCTGCGTCCTCCGGGAGGGGGAGATGAGGGGGCATGGCTTTTCTCTCATGCAGACTTGCGTCTTCTGGGAGGGGGAGATGAGGAGGCGTGGCTTCTTTCTCTCATGCAAACCTGCGTCCTCCGGGAGGGGGAGATGAGGGGGCGTGGCTTCTTTCTCTCATGCAGACCTGCGTCCTCCAGGAGGGGGAGATGAGGGGGCGTGGCTTCTTTCTCTCATGCAGACCTGCGTCCTCCGGGAGGGGGAGATGAGGGGGCATGGCTTCTTTCTCTCATGCAGACCTGCGTCTTCCGGGAGGGGGAGATGAGGGGGCGTGGCTTCTTTCTCTCATGCAGTTCTGAACAGAGAAAAAAAAGCCCTGACATGTTGTCCACAGCCTAATCCTAACAAGGCAGACGTTGTGGACAACAGTAAGAGATCCAACACAGAACTACAGAACTTCCTGGCCCACAAACAGGTAAGAAAAAAAGACACATGCTACACAAACATATAATACATGTCAATTGCAAAAAAACATGAACATTAAAAGAAGATGCAATGTAGCCAAAAATCTTAACCACCGGAGTACCCCTTTAAGAGGCCCCTGTCTGAGGCTCTGAAGTTGCTCGGGAATTTGGAAAAGATATCCTGCACTTGGAGCATTGCTGGCTGTACCCTTTATATGTTTTCACTTTATAAGAGTCCTTTTACACGGGCAGATTAGTTCCTGTTATGCGTCCCAATTGTCAGCGTCACTTTTGAGCAGCTAATTCCTTGAGGTTGCGTTCTCCCTCAGTTTTTTTTACCCATTTTTTGTAACATAAAACAGCTGTAAAATAGTTGTTTTATGGATCAAAAACTTTTATTAAACTCAATAGTCACATAGTTGTTTGTTTACAAATATATTTACTTTACAATTGTAATTTTTACTGCCCTAAAATTAAGTGCTAGACCTAAGGCCTTTCATCTGTGAGCCTAGCCGCGTGTTGCTCTTCACATTTCAAATGTTTTCTGTGTTTTTTTGTGTTTATGATTATAGCACTCACCCTGCTCACTTCTTTTCATTTATCCATGTCCTTTGTTGAAATAGAATGGACTTTTTTTTTTTTAACCATAATAATTATGTAACTATGTATTTGTCACCTACAAACAGTAATTTCATGTTCATAACTAAAATGGGTGCCGCAACTTTTTTTTTATTCATGTACGATGTCCATCACCTTGAAATCTCTTTTAAATCAAGAAACTTTTAAATCAAGAAAATTAAAAACCAAACAATTTCCTTAGGTTTCCTTTACAAATGTTCTTAACAATTTTCTAAGATTAAACCAGGTGCGTTTTTTTCCATGAATAGTCTGCAACAAGTGGCCAATTTCATCTCAAGTATCGATGAAGATCTCTTCAATAAGACCCCGGTTGCATCTGGAGGCTTATTAAAGGGAGAGGGTTATGATTCATGTCTTCTAAACACTCGCTCAGTGTTCTGGAGATGAAGCTGCTGCCACTTGACTTATGTGTTTCGGGGGCTGCAATCTACTTTAGTCAAAGAAGTGTTTATAGAAAAGGAAGATAAAAGGTGCCATGTGTTGTAGAAAAAAAGAATAACCAAGTTGGCAAAAATGTTATAGCCAGTGAAGACCTTAAGGGGGTACTCCGCCCTGAGACATCTTATCAACTATCCAAAGGATAGGGGATAAGATTTCTGATTGCGGGGTGGGGGAGTGGGGGGGAGGCGCTTGGACCCCCCAGAGATCTCAAGGCTGGCACCGCGGCATTCTGAACAAGGAAGCTTAGAGCTCCTGTGTTAGTGACGTCACGCCACACCCCCTCCATTCATGTCTATGGGAGGAGACGTGACAGGATATGAGTACATTACCATCATGCCTCCTCCTATAGACATGGAAGGAGGGGCCGTGACAGCACTGGTGCACCTAAAGACTAGGGTGCCACGCTGGAGATCGCAGGGGGTCTTAGTGACCAGACCCGGCAATCAGACATCTTATCCCCTATCCTTTGGATAGGGAATAAGATGTTTAGGGGGGAGTGCCCCTTTAAGTTAACCCCTTAATGACACAGGACGTAAATGTACATCCTGGTGCCGTGGTACTTAACGCACCAGGAAGTACGTTTACGTCCTGTACATGACGGCAAGCATCGGTACCTGCCAGTTACGGCACACATCAGCTATTGCGCTGTTGTGTGCCATTAACCCCTCAGATGCCGTGATCAATACAGATCACGGCATCTGCGGCAGTGCAGTCACTAACATGAATGATTAAATCGCCCGCAGTGCTGCCACGGGGATCCGATCGTCCATAATGCTGGCCGGAGGTCCCCTCCCCAGCTTTAGGCCATCTCCAGGGGTCTTCTGCTCTGGTCTGAGATCGAGCAGACCAGAGCAGAAGATGACCGATAACACTGATCAGTGCTATGCCCTATGCATAGCACTGAACAGTATTAGCAATCAAGTAATTGATGTAAATAGTCCCCTATGGAGACTTTTAAAGTGTAAAAATAAAAGTAAAAAAAAGTATTTAAAAAAAGGAAAAAAAAATGTGAAATCCCCTCCGCCAATAAACATGTAAATTGTCCCCTTTTCCCATTTTACCCCCAAAAAGTGTAAAAAAATAAATAAATAAAATTAAACATATTTGGTATCGCTGCATGCGTAAATATTCGAACTATTAAAATATAATGTTAAGAATCCCGTACGGTGAACGCTGTGAATATAAAAATGCAGCTTTTTTGTAACATTTTATTCCAAAAAGAATTGATAAAAAATGTATTAAAAGTTTTATATATGCAAATGTGGTATCAATAAAAAGTACAGATCACGGCGCAAAAAATTAGCCCTCATACCACCGCTTATACGGAAAAATTAAAAAAGTTATAGATCAGCAAAATAGTGGGATTTTAAACGCACTAATTTGGTTAAGAAAGTTTGAGATTTTTTTTTTAAAGTGGTACAATAATAGAAAAGTATGTATGTAATCATAGGAATTTTAATCATATTGACCCACAGAATAAAGATAACCTGTCATTTTTACTGTAAATTGTACAGCGGGAAAACAAAACCTTCCAAAATTAGCAAAATTAAGTTTTTCTTTTCAATTTCCTCACACAAATTGTATTTTTTTTGGTTGCGCCATACCCCTTGGTAACGGAGGGTTTTTCCGTTTTTGCACTTTTGTTTTTTCCTCCTTACCTTTTAAAAATCATAACCCTTTCAATTTTGCACCTAAAAATCCATATTATGGCTTATTTTTTGCGCCACCAATTCTACTTTTTAAAGAAATCAGTCATTTTACCCAAAAATTTACAGTGAAACGGAAAAAATAATAATTGTGCGACAAAATTGAAGAAAAAACACTATTTTGTAGATTTTGGGGGCTTCCTTTTCTACGTAGTAGTTTCTTCGGTAAAAATGACATATTATCTTTATTCTGTAGGTCCATATGATTATAATGATACCCTGCTTATATAGGTTTGATTTTGTCGTACTTCTGGAAAAAATCATAACTACATGCAGGAAAATGTATACGTTTAAAATTGTCATCTTCTAACCCCTATAACTTTTTTATTTTTACGTATATGGGGCGGTATGAGGGCTCATTTTTTTGCGCCGTGATCTGAAGTTTTTAGTGGTACTATTTTTGTATTGATCAAACTTTTTGATCGCTTTTTATTCATTTTTTCATGATATAAAAAGTGACCAAAAAAATGCTATTTTGGACTTTGGAATTTTTTTGCACATACGCCATTGACCGTGCGGTTTAATTAATGATATTTTTTATAATTCGGATATTTCCACACGCGGCGATACCACATATGTTTATTTTTATTTACACAGTTTTGTTTTTTTTAAATGGGAAAAGGGGGATGATCTTTATTCACTATTTTTCAATTTTTTTTGCAGTGTTATAGCTCCCATAGGGACCTATAACACTGCACACACTGATCTTTTACATTGATCAATGGTTTCTCATAGGAAACCATTGATCAATGATTCTGACGCTTGACTGCTCATGCCTGGATCTCAGGCACTGAGCAGTCATTCAGCGATCTGACAGTGAGGAGGAAGGTAGGGGACCCTCCTGCTGTCCTACACCTGTTCGGGATGCCGCGTCGATCCTGAACAGCCCCCTGAGCTCACGGGCATTCGTTTACTTTCACTTTAGGCGGGGCATTCAACTGTGAATGCCGCGTCTAAAGGGTTAATAGCTTGCAGCATCGCGATCAGTGCCGCGCGCTATTAGCCGCGGGTCCCGGCTGTTTTTAGAGGCCCAACCCGCTATGACGGCGTGGCCCTGCGTTATAGAAAGGGAGTGGGCGAAGGGCATACAGGTATGCCCTCCGTCCCCAACAGGTTAAAGGGGTACTCTGGTGGAAAACTTTTTTTTTTTTAAACCAACTGGTGCCAGAAAGTTAAACAGATTTGTAAATTACTTCTATTAAAAAATCTTAATCCTTCCAGTACTTATTAGCTGCTGAATACTTCAGAAGACATTTTTTTCTTTTTGGAACACAGAGCTCTCTGCTGACATCACGAGCACAGTGCTCTCTGCTGACATCTCTATCCATTTTAAGAACTGTCCAGAGTAGGAGAAAATCCCCATAGCAAACAAATGCTGGTTGGGTCAGTTCCTAAAATGGACAGAGATGTCAGAAGAGAGCACTGTGCTCGTGATTCAGCAGAGAGCACTGTGTTCCAAAAAGAAAAGAATTTCCTCTGTAGTATTTAGCAGCAAATAAGTACTGGAGGGATTAAGATTTTTTAATAGAAGTAATTTACAAATCTGTTTAAAGGAGTACTCTAGTGCAGAGTATTCCTGCTCCATCCTGCCCGGGCTGCAAAATAAATTAAAATTAACCATCACTCACCTCCCTGGGTTCCCGCGGAGCGCCACTACAGCTGATCGGTCCTCCGGTGCATCTCCTTCATACTTCTGGGTGAAACGAAGCGCCACATGGCGCTCAGCCTATCGCCGGCCGCCACGATGTTCCGCCTCGGCCGGCGATAGGCTGAGTGCCATGTGAGTGCAGTAGAGGGCTCAGAAGGGAAGGAGCGACAATGGCATTTAGGAGAGCGAATTTTGCTGAAATGTTTTTTGGGAGGCATGTCGCATTTAGGTAAAAATTTAAAAAAGCCCCCCGTGGCTTTAGAACATTGGACCCACCCACATGTGACCCTATTTTGGAAACTACACCCCTCACAGAATGTAATAAGGGGTGCAGTGAGCATTTGCACCCCACTGGCATTTGACAGATCTTTGGAACAGTTTTTTGGACTAATGTTCAAAAAATATGTCAGACACATGTGGGGTGTAAATGCTCACTGTACTGCTTGTAACATTCCATGAGGGGTATATTTTCCAAAATTGTGTCACATGTGGGTGATTTTTTTTTTTTTTGCGTTTATGTCAGAACCGCTGTAACGATCAGCCACCTCTTTGAAAATCCCCAATTTAGGCCTCAAATGTACATTGTGCGCTCTTACTCCTGAGCCATGTTGTGCACCCGCAGAGCATTTTACGTACACATATTAGAAATTTTGGGTGTCTTTTTCTCCTTTTACCTCTTGTGAAAATGAAAAGTATAAGGCAACACTAGCATGTTAGTGTAATTTTTTTTATTTTTTTACTCTAACATGCTGGTGTAGCCCCTAACTTTACCTTTTCATAAGGGGTAAAAGGAGAAAAATCCCTGCAAAATTTGTAACGCAATTTCTCCCGAGTACGGAAATACCTCATATGTGGCGCTAAACTGTTGCCTTGAAATATGACAGGGCTCTAAAGTGAGAGAGCCCATGCGCATTTGAGGCCTAAATGAGGAATCTGCAATAGGGGCGGACCCGGATACAAGGATGGCACTTGTCTCCACCAAAACCCTACAGCAGTGTTTCCTAAACAGGGTGCCTTAATCTGTTGCAAGAGTCCCAGCCTGCCGGGACAGTCAATGGCTGTCCGGCAATACTGGGAGTTGTTGTTTTGCAACAGCTGGAGGCACTATTTAGAAAAAACTACCGTGTGAGACTTTTTCATTTTTATTGGGGGGGGGGGGGGGGGACAGTGTAAGGGTATATGTATATGTAGTGTTTTACTTTTTTTTTTTTTTTTTAACAATAAGTGTTTATTGAAATATTTTTTCAATACAATACATACAGAAAATCTGCAGGGAACTATAGCATTATGATCATGTCAATAAGTCAGTAGTTCTATAAGTAATGAGAACGCTCAAATGACATTCAACACAAATGATAGAATGGCTGACAAGAATACAGTCAATACCCACTTAACGCAACCAAGGTTATGTCACATATAACTGGTGTTAAATGTAAGGTAGCATTAAGCAACCGCACAATCATATGCTTTATAAACAATTCAACACATATGTAGAGTAGAGAAATAGGAAAACAGAAAGGGAGGAAAGAGAAAAAGAGAAAAAAAAAAAAAAAAGGGGGGGGAAGAAAGGCGAGGAAAGAAGGGAGGAAAATGTACAGGCAAAGTAGATCTTACCTCGTGAGCTGGGGCGACACCACCGGAGAAGGAAGTCATGTGTTGGTAAGTTAGTGTGAGTGAACGAGATGGAGAGAATGTCAAGGGCATGTGGGTGTAGGGGCTGTAGAGTCAGTGTCTTCCAGATGTTGGGTTCTAAAGTCAGGTGAGGCCATATATGTCAGCCATGGGGACCAGGTGGCGTGAAACTGATTTAGGTGTCTTCTGGAGTCCGCCAGAAGTTCCTCCATGCGACATATGTGGGATACCTCGGTCAGCCAGGACGAGAACGTAGGAGGGGAAGTGGACTTCCAGAGGCGAGGTATAACTGTTCTGGCTGCGATCAATAGGAAGTGTGCCAATTTAGAGGGGTAGCGGGGTGCGGGATGGGGGAGCACAGACAACAAAGTGGTGTTCAGGGATTTAGTGATAGGGAGTGAGGTCAGGCGGGTGATAGTTTCCAACACCTGGGACCAATAGGAGTCTAAGACAGGGCATGTGAGCCATATGTGCGACATTGTTCCTCCCTGTTGTCCACATCTCCAACAGATGTCTGGAACGGACGGGTAGATAAGGGACAACAGGGTGGGCACTCTATACCACCTGGTAAGAATCTTATAATTAGTTTCCTGGGCTTTGCTGGAGATGGAGGATTTGTGACAGAGGGTCAGAGCTCGATTCCAGTGTTCATCTGGGATACTTTCCTGAATCTCAGCTTCCCAGGCAGATCGGAAGGGCAGTGGCTGCAGTGCGTATGTGTCTAAAATAAGGCCGTAGACAGTACTAACAGCGTGCGATATTGAAGAGGAGGACACACATAGAGACTCAAATTTTGTGAGCGGACGATGCAGCGCAAGTTCGCGATTATGGGAGGTGTAAAAGTGTTTTAGCTGATTATATTGGAATATATGGAGTGTAGAGTAGGGAGTCCCCTCTGTGATGTCAGAAAGAGATTTCAATCCCACATCAGTCATGAGGGAGTGAAAAGACGTTCCCGTGTCTCTGGAGTATGTTAGGAATGTACGCGAGTTCAGTGCCGGGGGGAATGCTGGGTTCCCAAAGAGTGGAGTGAGCGGGCCACCTGGGGAGTATAGGTTCAGTTTCTTCAGATACGAGGAATGAGCCCGAAATATGGAATTTAATATTGGAGTGACATTCCCTGGTTTGCGAAAGGCGGGGGGCGCATCGACCAGCCACAGTATTGACAAGGGGTCAACTCCACTGACTCTACTCTCAAGTGTCACCCACTGCTTTTCACTGTGGCTATGGCAACAATCAAGCAGTCATGTGAGGACTGCCGAGAGGTAATAAGAGAGACAATCGGGCATGGCCAGGCCGCCCTCCGCCTTTCGTCTATACAAGACACTTCTAGCTATCCTGGGACGTCGATGAGACCAAACAAACCTCGACTGTAATGCTGAGATCTCCTGGAAGAAGGACCGGGGAACATGGGTGGGGATGCCAGAAAACAGATAGAGAAGTCGCGGTAAAGCGTTCATCTTGAAGATACTGATTCTTCCCAACCAGGAGAAGTCCCTACGTTCCCATCTTGCCAAGTCTGATCTCAATGAGTGTAGGAGAGGGGGAAAATTGAGCCGGAAAGTGTGGGACAGGTCTGACGGGACCTGGACACCCAAGTATTTTAGGGATGTCGTCTGCCATTTAAATGGGTAAAGGGTCTTAAGTAGGGCTAGTGATCGGGGCTGGAGAGTAATATTCAGAGCTTCACTTTTCGTGGGGTTTAGTTTGTAGTTACTATAATTGGAGAAGCGACGAAGCGTTGCCATGAGGGACGGCAGAGTAGTAACGGGGGAGGATATGTAGAGGAGAATGTCGTCAGCGAACGCCGAACACTTAAAATGGGAAGGAGGCAGGTCAAGGCCCTTGATGTCAGGGTTCTGACGGATATCTACTAATAGATGTTCCATGCATAGAACATATAAGAGGGGGGATAAAGGGCAACCCTGTCTCGTCCCATTACAAATGTCAAACGTGTCCGACAGACAGCCATTGAGCCTGATCTGGGCTTGGGGGATATCGTAGAGAGCCATTATCCTATGGCGCATCACAGGGCCCAGGCCAATCTGGGTTAGGGTGGCCGCCAGAAACTCCCAGTCCACCCGGTCAAAGGCCTTCTCCGCGTCGAGAGAGAGCAAGAACAGAGGGATTTGCAGCTGCCGGGCACAATGCACCATGGAGAAAGCACGTAAAGTGTTATCTCTTGCCTCTCTCCCGCGGATGAAGCCCACTTGATCCGGATGGACAAGGGAGGGCATATGGGGTGCCAACCTATTTGCTATGAGTTTAGCATACAGCTTAGCATCAGTATTGATCAATGATATGGGCCTATAGCTGGGGCATAGGAGGGGGTCCTTTCCCTCTTTAGGTATAACTGTAATAAATGCCCGTAAGAAAGAGCTGGGCAGTTGGGTGTTTCCTGAGACATCATTGAAGGCAGAAAGTATAGGTGGCGATACGACATCTTTGAGGACCTTGAAAAATTTCGCCGTATAGCCATCCGGGCCAGGACTCTTGCCCGTCGGTAGAGAGGAAATGGCTAGGTCCAGTTCCTCCAGGGAGAATGGTCTCTCAAGTGCCTCAATGGTGTCTGAGGAAAGGGTCGGGAGAGCGGTATCAGCCATGTATTGTGATAGGGATAATGAGGGTGGGGAGTGAGCTCCAGGGGACAATGAGGGAGGTTTAGGCAAATTATAAAGGTCAATGTAGTAGCGTCTAAATGCGTCTAGTATGTTCGGGGTGAGATGTGTGACCGGACCCGTCCGGGGCTGAATGGCAGGGACAAACAATGTGGATCTCTTATTTCTCAAGGCATTCGCTAGGAGCCTACCTGATTTATTTCCCCACTCATAAAAATGTTTGCCCGTGACCTGTTTATAATATCGATGTTTATTGTTGATGAGTTCTAGAAGGTCATGACGGACTTTTATAAGGTCCCGGTAAATCATATCTTGCTGTGATTTCTTGTGTTGCGTTTCGAGGATGTGGAGACGTTGAAAAAGCTGCGTAGCTTTAGCCGATGCAGCCTTCTTTAGTCTGGCCCCATGTTTGATGAGCACACCTCTCAAGACACACTTAAGGGTCTCCCATTGCACTAAGGGAGGAGAGGGGTCATTCAAGTGATCGATCTTAAAATTATTGGACGTCTCTTGAAGGTCCTGTAGACACAGGGTGTCAAGCAAGAGCGATTCATTTAATCTCCATGAAGGCTTGGGTTTGACCAAAGAAGGAAGCACAAAGTTACCTAGGACAGGGGCATGGTCTGAGAGAGTGACTACTCCTATTTCTGCAGAACGGAATGTTGGAAGCAGGAAATGGGAGCAGAAAATATAATCGATCCGACTGTAGGATTGACAGGGGTGGGAGTAGAAAGTATAGTCTCTGCCCTGGGGGTGTAGGGCTCTCCACACGTCAGTTAATTGTAATGTATGTAGTTTTTGCCTCAGCGCACGGAGCTTACTATGGGGGATAGAGGAACGGCCAGATGTAGTGTCAACGTTGGGGAAAAGGGCCAAGTTAAGATCTCCACAAAGGAGAATAGGTCCCAAAGCAAAAGCGGATAAGGCATCTAATGTTTTGATCAAAAAAGGTACTTGGTGCTGATTGGGGGCATACATAGTAGCTATTGTGATTCGTTGGTCAGCTAATTCACAATTGGCGAAAATGTATCGGGCTGCCGGGTCAACTTTAGTGGAAAGGACAGTGAGTGGGATAGATCTATGAAAAGCCAGAGACACCCCCTTGGTCCTAGCCTCCGGATTCACGCTGTGGATCCAGGTAGTATAGTACCTGTTGTTAAAGGTAGGTATGTGGTCCTTTTTAAAGTGCATTTCCTGCAGAGCTAGTATCTGCACTCTCAGTTTATGGTGAGAGTACAGGATCTGTGCCCTTTTCTCTGGGGTATTAAAGCCCTTCACATTCAGTGTCGCCATACGTATTTCAGCTGCCATGAGGTGTGTGTAATTTGGCAATTAACTCACCAGTCGGACGAGGATCCAGGAGGTCGCCCAGCTCACAAGGTGTAGTCACGAGGTCAGTAGACAAGCTAAGGGGAACAAGAAAAACAAGACAGGAGGCAAGGAAGACAGGAAAGTATAGCAGCAGTCGCACAGACACGAGCGCAAAGGGACTATGTAGAGAGGCCTTAAGGGCCACAGACAGTGCCGGAACCAGTCCAGCGTCTGAACTAAGTGGGGTAACATGAAAGGCGCGCCAAAGGAGAATCACCAGGAGTAGCTCAGGTGACATCCTTCAATTAAACAACCAAACATATAGATAGGGCCATTGAGCAACATAAGGCGCATCAAACCTAATGTAAGGAGAAATGCGCTTATACTACGGGCAAACAAGTAGCGAGTAGACTCAAAGTTTTAATGTAGCTTAGAAACATAGGGGGCAGATCAAGTATCTCAGGGTGGGGTAAACCAGCCATTAGGGCATGGCAAAGAGGAAGTCATATGCCGGTGGCACGTTGGAGATGCAGGGGCATACGTGACCAGACTAACCCCAAGGGTCACTATACAATCAGGGGGGCAGATAACTTCAACAAAGCAATCCTCAACTTAAGAAAAATCTCAGATAGATCAACAGTGTCAACAACATTTTCCAGTGCAACAGTCATCGGGCGGATCAGCAGTTAGAGCCGACTCCAATCAGTTAGACCAGGAAGCGTAGTTCCATCTTCGCTCAGCAGCCGCTCAAGTTTTTCGCCTCGGCCTCTGGGGCAGGGGGTCTGACAGAGGTGCATCTTGCCGGCGGGTCCCTGAAGATTCTTGGACACGGGTTCCCACAAAGGCAGGGGATGGAATTAAGAACAATTTAAAGGTCTCCAGAAAGACCCGCAGGTCTTCTGGTCTACGTAAGGTGGAGCTTGTAGTTCCATGTTTAGCTATGAGAGCGAATGGGAAGCCCCATTTGTACACTATTTGGGCATTTTGCAACAGCTGGAGGAGTGGTTTAAGTGTGGCCCGCAAGCGAAGGGTGCGGAGAGAGAGATCTGGAAATATTTGAAGTTGTGCACCATTGAAAGTAAGGTTCTTAACATCTCGAGCTTTACGCATTAATTCTTCTTTTTGAGTGAAGTGATGCACTCTGCAAATGACGTCTCTTGGTCTTTTCGGGTCAGGGCTCTTTGCTTTAAGAGCTCTGTGGGCACGGTCCAGTTCCAGCGGGCTATCAGCAGGTTTCTTTAGGAGTTCATTGAATATTTTCTGTAGGGTAGGGGTCAATTGATGGGGCAGAACTGATTCAGGAAGTCCTTTGAGTCGGATATTGTTCCGACGATTTCTGTTGTCGATATCGTCTAGGTGATCAATAGTCAGTGCTTGTTGCATGGTCAGTTTTGCAGTGGTTTCCTGAAGTGTTTTAATTTGGTCAACTGTCGACGTTTGGAATTCCTCTAGAGACCGTACTTTGGACTGCAGGTGGGTAACAGCCGATTTCACCGGTTTAAGGTCATGTTGCCAAGCTGATTTCAGGTCAGAGGCCAGTGACATGAGATCTGATTTGGTGGGTAACAAGGTCAGCAATGCTTGTAGCTCCAGATGCCCCTTTAAGGCGTTGAGAGCCATCTCCTTTGTAGGTAAGTGTTGATCAGAGGCAGGGGCCGCACTGTGCTCAGGCAGGGCCGCCAGACCACTAGTTGTGGAATGGGGGGTGCAGGGAGGTTTCTCCTTAGTGGGGGTCTGCGATTCCTCAGAGGAGGAGTGGTCCTGTCCACGTCTCCTGGACTGTCTTATTTTCAAAGGAGTTTTGAATAACTTCTTTTTAGCTGGGGGGCTTGCCCCCCAGTAATCTGGGGTGTCACTTTCAGCAGAAGAGTCATGAGAGCTCATGTCGGAATGGGAAGCATCAGAGTCCATCTCTACAGCCCCGTCAGTGACATCACGGGCAGGAGGACCCGGGACTTGGGTGAAGACAGGAGCTACAGGCGATAGGGTAGAGGAGCCATGATGTGAGAGCTGGGGGGACTGCAGAGGAGAAGTGCGTTTTCTGGTCACAGTCTGCCAAGCATCAGAGTGGAGAGACAGTTCAGGAGGAAAAGCATTAGGAGCTGGGGAGCTGGGATGTAGTTCTATATTCCCAGAAGCAGTGTTGCCAGCATCACATATTGCAGATACTTGTGGTGTACAGGAAGCCAGGGGGCCAGCCACAGATAGAGTAGTAGCAGGAGAAGTGGTTCGGGAGCTCCCTGCAGGTACACAAGCCGCAGTAGTAGTAGCTACAGTCTCAGCATAGGATGGGGCAATGTGAGTGTGCATCTGCTCTATTTCTTTCCTGGTGGAGCGACAGGCAGGGGCTGTGAGTGAATGCTGCCTCACATCCAAAGGGGTCTGGGGCTCCAGGTCAGGAGAGGCTTCCTGAGGGGTTGCAGCCGTGCCACTTACTTGAGCCATGGTGTCAGGTAGCAAAGGAGCCGGTGGAGGATTGCTGGGAGCCACTTCAGGTAGTGCCAGGCTGCGCGATCTCGATGTGTGGACTGCCGCCGCGGCCATTACGGAGGGTCCGGGGCTCCCGGCTTGAGGCGTCACGTGGCGCAGGCTTCCGGATCGCACAGCGGCGGGCCGCGATTCAGGTGAGGAGCTGTGAATAGTCTGCAGCGGCCGCAGGTAGCGTGAAATGCTGCCGGAGGGGTTCTCCACAGGTTTGGACTTCTTCTTGTGTCCTTTGGAGCGAGATCTGCCTCCCATAGCCCAAGTCTATGCCCGTTTTTGCTTAGGCCCTGTGGGAGCTCTCATGGCGCACGTCCTCCCTCCAGAGCGTCAGGCCACGCCCCCCAGTGTTTTACTTTTTATTATGTGTTACTATAGTGTAGTGTAGTGTAGTGTTTTCATGGTACATTCACATGGGCGGGGGTTCACAGTGAGTTTTCTGCTGGGAGTATGAGCTGCGGCGGAAAATTTGCCGCAGCTCAAACTTGTAGAAGGAAACCCACTGTAAACCCCTGCCCGTGTGGATGTACCCTGTACATTCACTTGGGAGGGCGCCCTAAACCTTCAGCTGTTGCAAAACCACAACTCCTAGAATGCACTGACAGACCACACATGCTGGGAGTTGTAGTTTTGCAACAGCTGTAGGCACACTGCTGGGGAACCACTTAGTTAGGAAACAGACTCTAGCTCAGTCATTCCAACCCGTGTGCCTCCAGCTGTTGCAAAACTACAACTCCCAGCATATGCGGTCTGTCAGTGCATTCTGGGAGTTGTAGTTTTGCAACAGCTGGAGGCACACGGGTTGGAATCACTTAGTTTGGAAACAGACTCTAGCTCAGTGTTTCCCAACCAGTGTGCCTACAGCTGTGGCAAAACTACAATTCCCAGCATGGCCAGACAGTCAGGGATGCTGGGAATGTAGTTCTGCAATATCTGGCCCTTCAGATGTTGCAGAACTATAACTCCCAGCATGCCTGGACAGTCTGGGCATGCTAGGAGTTGCAGTTATGCAACAACTGGGAAAGAAAAGTAGGAGACCACTACACAGTGGTTTCCAAACTGTGGCCCTCCAGATGTTGCAAAACTACAACTCCCAGCATGCAGCCTCCTCCACCGCTGCACTTTCCGGCCACACTTCTCTTGCCGCAGACACTCATCCAATGACGTCGCTGCTCCATGCCACCTCTGCCGCCGGTCTGGTAAGCTGGCCATCCTCCCCTCCCTCACCGCACGTGTTCCCCCCCCCCCCCCCCCCACACTCTGCCCGGACTTCGATCGGTGGGAAGAGTGTGGAAAATTAACTTTAACCCCCCTCGCCCCCAACTGCCATTGGTCAGTTGTACTGACCGACCAATGGCAGGGCTAGGAGGAGGTGGCACCACTGCCACCTAGCTCCTATCCTTTAGGATGGTTGGAGCTATCTCTGACAGCTCCAATCATTCTTATTTTCCCGGCGATCAGGTCACCAGTGACCCGATTGAACCGGATCGCGGCAAATTGCCGGTCTGAAATGATCTCGCTAGGCATTGCCATGGGATGCCTGCTGATAGATATCAGCATTCATCCCGGTCCAGTCCCCGTCCGGCAGAGACCGAAGTTCCCATGGGCGTACATGTATGCCCTCCGTCCGGAACAGGTTAATGGGTTTATCCAGCAATAGAAAAACAGAGCTAATTTATTTCAAAAACTGATAATGGTTATTTCAGTGCCCTTTAATTTATGTTAAGTAGCGGCTTTTTCATTCCTCCTTCTCCATGTATCCCTCTATGAGCGGTGGTCGACGCCATTTAATGTTTACATTTGTTACTGTTATTTGAAATAGAGCGGGGAGTGAGAGCAGCCACTCTCGAGACGCAGGGGCACACAGGTGGGTGGCGACTAGTTTCGCGTCATCTGACGCTTCTTTAGGCCAGGTGTGTGCATCCCTCCTGGCCGGAAGAAGCTTCAGATGAAACTAGTCGCCATCTACCTGTGTGCCCCTGCGTCTCGAGAGTGGCTGCTCTCACTCCCCACTCTATGTTCCTGTTTCTTGCTGCCAATATTTCTTCTGGAATAAACATCTGAATACCCTGGGACATGCTATGTGGTGAGTGCGATTCTTTTCCTACTTCTTGCCTTTGAAATAAAAATAATAATAATGATCATTAGCAAAGTAAAAATATTACATAACCTGCAAAGCAGAGTGTCTTTAACCCCTTAAGGACCAAGGACGTACCGGTACGTCCTTGGTCCTGCTCTTCTGATATAACGCGGGGTTACACAGTAACCCCGCGTCATATCATGGCGGGCCCGGCGTCATAGTGAAGCCGGGACCCGCCTCTAATAGCGCGCAGCGCCGATCGCGGCGCCGCGCGCTATTAACCCTTTAGCCGCGCGCTCAGAGCTGAGCCGCGCGGCTAAAAGTGAAAGTGAAAGTTCCCGGCTAGCTCAGTCGGGCTGTTCGGGATAGCCGCGGCTAATCGCGGCATCCCGAACAGCTGACAGGACAGCGGGAGGGCCCCTTCCTGCCTCCTCGCTGTCCGATCGCCGAATGACTGCTCAGTGCCTGAGATCCAGGCATGAGCAGTCATGCGGCAGAATCGTTGATCACTGGTTTCTTATAGACCCTATGGGACCTATAACACTGCAAAAAAAAAGTGAAAAAAAAAAGTGAATAAATATAATTTAACTCCTCCCCTATTAAAAGTTTGAATCACCCCCCTTTTCCAATAAAAAAAAAAACACAGTGTAAATAAAAATAAAAATAAACATATGTGGTATCACCGCGTGCGGAAATGTCCGAATTATAAAAATATATCATTAATTAAACCGCTCGGTCAATGGCGTGCGCGCAAAAAAATTCCAAAGTCCAAAATAGTGCATTTTTGGTCACTTTTTATATCATTTAAAAATGAATAAAAAGTGATCAATAAGTCCTATCAATGCAAAAATGGTACCGTTAAAAACTTCAGATCACGGCGCAAAAAATGAGCCCTCATACCGCCCCATACACAGAAAAATAAAAAAGTTATAGGGGTCAGAAGATGACAATTTTAAACGTATTAATTTTCCTGCATGTAGTTATGATTTTTTCCAGAAGTCCGACAAAATCAAACCTATATAAGTAGGGTATCATTTTAATCGTATGGACCTACAGAATACATATCAGGTGTCATTTTTACCGAAAAATGTACTACGTAGAAACGGAAGCCCCCAAAAGTTACAAAACAGCGTTTTTTTTCAATTTTGTCGCACAATGATTTTTTTTCCTGCTTCACCATAGATTTTTGGGCAAAATGACTGATGTCATTACAAAGTAGAATTGGTGGCGCAAAAAATAAGCCATCATATGGATTTTTAGGTGTAAATTTGAAAGAGTTATGATTTTTTAAAGGCAAGGAGCAAAAAATGAAAATGCAAAAACGGAAAAACCTCCTGTCCTTAAGGGGTTAATATATGTTCTCAATATACTCATTAAAGGAGTACTCCGGCGCGCACTTTTCTCTTTTTTATCCCGTCCGGGCTGCAAAATAAAAGAGAACAAACTTTCTCTTACCTGCCAACGAGCCCCCGGAGCTCCGGTACACTCCGGTACAGGTGTTCGGTCCCGGGCTGTATTCTTCTTACTTTCTGTTAGCCCGACACGTCACACGGAGCTTCAGCCTATCACCGGCTGAGGCGGGACATCGCTGCTGCCGGTGATAGGCTGAAGCTCCGTGTGACGTGCGGGGCTAACAGGAAGTAAGAAGAATACAGCCCGGGGACCGAACACCTGTACCGGAGTGTACCGGAGCTCCGGGGGCTCGTTGGCAGGTAAGAGAAAGTTTGTTTTCTTTTATTTTGCAGCCCGGACGGGATAAAATGAGAAAAGTGCGTGCCGGAGTACTCCTTTAAGGCCAAGGGGAACTAATGTTTTTAAACGATAAATCCAATAATTCTCTCTCTTTTTAAGAGAGTTAAAGGGGTACTCCGCTGTTCAGCGTTTGGAACAAACTGTTCCGAACGCTGGAGCCAGCGCTGGGAGCTGTGACGTCACAGCCCCGCCCCTCATGACTTCAGGCCCACCCCCTCAATGCAGGTCTATGGGAGGGGGCGTGACAGCCATCACTCCCTCTCCCATTGCGATGTGTGTGTGTCTGTCTATGTGTGTGTCTGTCTGTCTGTCTATGTGTGTGTGTCTGTCTATGTGTGTGTCTGTGTGTGTCTGTCTATGTGTGTGTCTGTCTATGTGTGTGTCTTTCTATGTGTGTGTCGGTCTATGTGTTTGTCTGTCTATGTGTTTGTCTGTCTATATGTGTGTCTGTCTGTGTGTGTCTGTCTATGTGTGTGTCTGTGTGTGTGTGTCTGTCTGTCTATGTGTGTGTCTGTCTGTGTCTGTGTGTCTGTCTGTGTGTGTGTGTCTGTCTATGTGTGTGTGTGTCTGTCTGTGTGTGTGTGCCTGTCTGTCTATGTGTGTGTGTGTGTGTCTGTCTGTGTGTGTGTGTCTGTCTATGTGTGTGTCTGTCTGTGTGTGTGTCTGTCTGTCTATGTGTGTGTCTGTCTGTGTGTTTCTGTCTGCCTGTCTGTGTCTGTCTATGTGTGTGTCTGTGTGTCTGTCTGTCTATGTGTGTGTGTGTCTATGTGTGTGTCTATCTGTCTATGTGTGTGTCTGTCTGTGTGTGTGTGTGTGTGTGTGTGTGTGTGTCTGTCTATGTGTGTGTGCCTATGTGTGTGTGTCTGTCTGTGTGTGTCTGTCTATGTGTGTGTCTGTCTGTGTGGGTGTGTGATTGTCGGGGAATCTATGCTACCTAATGTGGGGAAACTGTGCTTTCTAATGTGGGGAGTCTATGCTACCTAATGTGGGGAATCTATGCTTCCTAATGTGGGGAATCTATGCTTCCTAATGTGGTGAATCTATACTTCCTAATGTGGGGAATCTATGCTACCTAATGTGAGGAATCTATGTTACCTAATGTGGGGAATATATGCTACCTAATGTGGGGAATCTATGCTTCCTAATGTGGGGAATCTATGCTTCCTAATGTGGGGAATTTATGCTACCTAATGTGGGGAATCTATGCTATCTAATGTGGAAAACTATGCTACCTAATGTGGGGAAACTGCGCTTCCTAATGTGGGGAATCTATGCTACCTAATGTGGGGAAACTATGCTACCTAATGTGGGGAATCTATGCTTCCTAATGAGGGGAATCTATGCTTCCTAATGTGAGGAATCTATGCTACCTAATGTGGGGAATCTATGCTACCTAATGTGGGGAATCTATGCTACCTAATGTGGAAAACTATGCTACCTAATGTGGGGAATATATGCTACCTAATGTGGGGAAACTGTGCTTCCTAATGTGGGGAATCTATGCTACCTAATGTGGGGAATCTATGCTACCTATTGTGGGGAAACTATGCTACCTAATGTGGGGAATCTATGCTACCTAATGTGGGGAATCTATGCTACCTAATGTGGGGGAAACTGCGCTTCCTAATGTGGGGAATCTATGCTACCTAATGTGTGGAATCTATGCTTCCTAATGTGGGGAATCTATGCTTCCTAATGTGGTTAATCTATGCTACCTAATGTGGGGAATCTATGCTACCTAATGTGGGGAATCTATGCTACCTATTGTGGGGAAACTATGCTACCTAATGTGGGGAATCTATGCTACCTAATGTGGGGAATCTATGCTACCTAATGTGGGGAAACTGCGCTTCCTAATGTGGGGAATCTATGCTACCTAATGTCGGGCCCGTTGCTACAGGACAGGCAAACCAAGCAACTGCTTGGGGCCCCGAGCTGGCTGGGGGCCCCCGAGCACAGCCAGTGCTTGCCCATCCTGTAGCGATTAACAATTCTGCTCTTGGAGTTTGTGCTCCGGGCCCCAGGCACCCAAACAAGAGGGCCCCCGAATGTCTTACATTTTTAAATAAACTCATTTGCAGCTTTGGAGTTCTTATCACCTCACCACAATCACGCTCCCCCCGCAACCCCCCCCCCTGCACTTGGTATCTTCCCTCAGCCCCGGACTCTTCTCTCAGCCGTCTGAGCAGGAGGAGGGGGAGAGAGCTGTGAGGAGAGGAGACCGCAGAGGCTGTACAACATGGGGCCTGACTACAGTAGGTGTCCCTGCTTGTATATATATATGTGGCATGTGTGTGTGGATATATATATGTGTGTACATATGTGTATGTCTATGTACTGTGCCTTTGTGTGTGTTACGTCTGTGGATTACTAAATGTAAAGTGCATGTGTGTATCTATACCAGTGTTTCCCAACCAGGGTTCCTCCAGTTGTTGCAAAACTACAACTCCCAGCCAAAGGCTGTCTGGGCATGCTGGGAGTTGTAGTTTTGCAACCTCTGTAGGCATCCTGGTTGGGAAACACTGATCTATTCTATCTGTGTGTGTATGAAGCATATTTAGTATGTAATGTGTACAGTGTGTGTGTGTGTGTGTATGAAGCATGTACAGTATGTAATGTGTACAGTGTGTGTGTGTATGAAGCATGTACAGTATGTAATGTGTACAGTGTCTGTGTGTGTATGAAGCATGTACAGTATGTAATGTGTACAGTATCTGTGTGTGTGTATGATGCATGTACATTATGTAATGTGTACAATATGTGTGTGTATGAAGCATGTATAGTATGTAATGTGTACAGTATGTGTGTATATGATGCATGTACAGTATGTAATGTGAACAATATGTGTGTGTGTATGATGCATGTATAGTATGTAATGTGTACAGTGTGTGTGTATGATGCATGTACAGTATGTAATGTGCACAGTATGTGTGCGTATGATGCATGTACAGTATGTAATGTGTACAGTATGTTGTGTGTGTATGTCAAGGGCCCTGGAGGCTAACAGAAGGGCCACATGGGATGGGCCCCCCACTCCCCCTTCATTCAAGTCAATTGGTAGGGCCTATGCTGGGTTTGAATTATACATTAGTTTTGGCAATTTATGGGTTAACAATTACTTACTGTGGTGCTGAGTTCTCTTGCAGGGCCGGCTGTTGCTGGGCAGACTGGATTCTCGGTTCTCTTCCTGATTGGATGATTCTCCTACGGCGGGAATCCTGAGGGTGATATATACCCGGCCAGGTCAGTGAGCGTTTAGTCTGCTGGAAGAAGAGGAAGAAGAATCAGCTCGTGTTCCTGTATGGAGAGAAGATAAGAAGATGCTCCAGCCAGCAGAAGAGTCCCCTGCCGACCCCAGCACCGCTGTAAAAGAGCTGTATTTGCGGTTGCTGGAGAAGGCTTCGGGGTCGGGCGGCGAGGATTGGCTTCTGCGTTGCCTGAATGATCCTTTGGGGCCCGGATACGAAGAGGGCGAAGTACCTGCATCTCCTCCGTTGGTTCCGGCTTCAAGAATACCGACCGGAAGTCTGCACGAGGTCGCGGAGGAGGCGGGGCTTCAACCGGAAGTCGCCCAGCTGATGACGTCAGAAGAAGTCGTCACGGGAAGCCCTGGAACAGCTCCGCCGCTCACTCAGGAGTGTGAGCAGAGGGAAGAGGAGGACCGTCAGCGCAAGCAGGACACCGGCAAAGAAGACTCCCGCCCAGCCCGCCCGTTCATCCAGGTCCGCTTCCCCTAGGAGAAAAGGTGAAGAGATCGCGTCCACATCGCAGAGGGCATCCGCTGGTGAGTATGATGTCTGACACACAGGGGTTCCCTGCCGGGGGGCATGCTACTGCTACTGGGCATAATGTTTTTGCTGGTCCGGCGGCATTGTTTAATATGATGGCCGCCTTGCCAGCTACCATTCAGAGGGCTCCTGGCCATGCTGCTTCAGCATGGCTAGGGGCACAATCCTCTGCTCCACCAACGGATAAAAGTGTTAATTTTGTTACATCAGACTAGGGGTCTGGCAGTGAGAGGGTGCCTGTGCCAGCTGCTGTTAGTGGGCCCTCCTCGGTGTCGGATAGTCAGGTCACAACTGAGCAGCCTGTTAATCTCCCCTCCAGTTCAAACTTGGTCCCTAGTATAGTCATGAAAGAGGCTTTAACAAGTGAACTGTCTCCGTTAGGTTTTCACCTCACTTCAGTTATTAAAGAAAAGATCTGGAGGGGAGATTTTGTGGACATATTCTCATTGCTACCTTCATTTAAAGATCAGATTAAGGTTGTTGAGAGTAAAAAATATGAAAAAGAGGAGGATAGGCGTAGACAACCGTTTGCCAAAACATTTCATAATTGGGTCCAGGCTTTCTGTATTTTAGCGGCTGTTATGAGTGAGAAAAAAACCCAGTTATGTTCTGCCTTATTCCAGCATCTGGATATTATTTTAGAGGAGTATAAAAATTTCGGTGGTTCTGCCTGGATCACATATGATGAGATGTTCAGACAAAAACTTTCTGTACACCCACACATGAAATGGGGGCAGAAGGATGTAGGACTATGGTTGAACTTGATGTTACCGCAAAGAAATCGCAGCTTCCCTGCCACTGGCCAAAATACTTTTTGTAAGGGAACTTGTTTTACCTTTAATGAGGGTCAATGCAGGTGGCAGGCAAGCTGCAAATATAAACATGAGTGTTCACACTGTGGTAGCAACCACCCAGTTAGTAAATGTTTTAAAAAGATTAACTCCACCCAAAACATGCCATCCAGTAGAGAGACATTATCCAGGAGCATGGACGCCGGTGAGTCTCAAAAGCATGTTACCATGGCTAAGCAAATTCCTCGACACACAGAAGGCTAATCTGCTAATGGAAGGCTTTTCTTTGGGATTTTTGGTCCCCGAATTCACTGGCTCTGGCTGTACCTAGGTGGAGAATTTAAAATCTGTGTCACAGCATAAAGATGTGGTTCGTGAAAAAATTTACAAGGAAATTTCTGAAGGGAGAGTGGAAGGTCCTTTTGATACACCTCCTTTTAAAAATTTTAGGCTTTCTCCTTTAGGCATCGTTCCCAAAAAGGAACCAGGTACATTTTTTAGAGTGGACAGTGAGAAGTGAGTGTTCATTAGGTGGGATGGTCCACTACTTAGATGATTTTTTATTTTTGGGTACGGAAGGGAAAGATGACATTTATTTATTGTTTCACACTTTTACTAGTCCATGCAATAAATTTGGTGTCCCCTTGGCTGATGAGAAGACTGTGCTGCCATGTAAAGTCCTGACTTTTCTGGGTATTCAAATAGATTCCACTAGGATGGTATTTTCTTTGCCTCGAGAAAAAATCAGGGACATGTTGTGCAACATTGAAAATTTTTGGGTTAGGAAGAAGGTCACTTTGAAAGAACTCCAGAAATTATTAGGTCTATTAGTTTTTGCAACAAAAGTTATACCAATGGGTAGAGTTTTTTCTAGAAGATTGTACTTAGCCACCAGGGGTATTAAATCCCCAAGACATCATATCCGTTTAGACAAATCCCTTAAGGATGACCTTTCGTTATGGGTGGAATTTTTAACCGATTTCAACGGCTCTTCGGTTTGGCAGGCTGATTTTACAAGTTGGTCTGAATTGGGGTTTTTTACAGATGCAGCCAGTGCCTTTGGTTTTGGGGCCTATTTCCAAGGTCAATGGTCTGCTGAACCCTGGCCAGAGTCGTGGATAAAGGTAGGTTTGACCACTAATATTGTGCTGTTGGAACTGTTTCCAGTGGTAGTAGCTATTGTGATTTGGGGCCAGTTATTCTGCAACAGACGCATAATTATACACACAGATAACAAGGGAGTAGCTTTTGCGATCAATTGCTTGTCCTCTAAATCCAACCCAGTTATAAAGCTTTTGCGCCATTTAGTATTACTTTGTTTACAGTTGAATATCTGGCTCAAAGCAGTATATGTTAAAGGATCTAGTAACTGTGTTGCTGATGCACTATCACGTGGTCAGTTTTTCAGGTTTTACAAGATGTGCCCAGATGCGCAGACGGAAGGTCTTCCTTGTCCACCCCACCTCTGCAACATAGTTTGGGACTGATTCAGCAATATGTTAAAAGTTCTGTCTCAGCTAAAACTTATATGGATTATTGTAAGTCATGGTCAGAATGGTGTTCATTTTGTAGTGCTAATAGTTTATCTTGTTCTAGTTGTGATGTTGCTAGTTCGTTGGTTTTTCTTGAGAATTTACTTGTGAGGAAGCTTTCACCCAGTTATATTTCTAACATTTTTGCAGGCATTTCA
This sequence comes from Hyla sarda, assembly GCF_029499605.1. NCBI lineage: Eukaryota > Metazoa > Chordata > Amphibia > Anura > Hylidae > Hyla > Hyla sarda. The sequence goes on along the minus strand of NC_079190.1, from coordinate 31,248,134 downwards.
TTTTTTCAGAGATGGTTAGGTGTTAGTCCTATTAGCTCTCTGTATCAGACTAAACAAGTGTTGAAAGGATATCGTTTGGCATCTGCAGTTAAGGACCAGAGACGCCCCATTGATTTTAACACGTTAATGAAATTGTTTTCTGCTTGTCCCAAGGTGTGTTTTAGTGTGTTCGAGTCCTTGCTATTTCAAACAGCGTATGTGATTACATTTTTTTGTGCTCTTAGAATTAGCGAATTCACGTCGTATGGGTTGTGGTAAGTCTTTACAGATTTTTGAATTACCAGGTAATGAGTTTAGTGAGGAGCTTTATGGCTGCTAAGGGGTCTACCCTTCCTGGTCCTTCCCCCTTTTTTGCTCACACTGACGGCTCTCCTTTAACTTCATTTCAATTTAAATATGTTCTTAAAAAATGCTGTATACGTTTAGGTTTTGGTAGCCTGAGGATCAGCCCCCATTCTTTTAGGATTGGGGTTGAAACTGAGGCGGCTTTTTCTGGTTTTTCAGGTGTTCAGATTAAGAGCATTGGTAGATGGAAGTCTGATAGATACAAAATATACATTCGCCCTAAGCTGTTAATTAATTATTCCTCTCTTTTTCAGATGAGTCCATCAGAATTGTCTGGGTAATTGGGCATTCATTCGTCCATTGGGCAAAGAGGCGGGCTGCAATTAGACCTGGTGGTTTAAACTTAAATATGCCGAACAATAAGGTCTGTGTATTCTGGGGGGGGTAAGAGGGGTTTGAAATGGATTGATATTTTTGATACATGTATGTCCAAAGCTGCATTTTGGCCGCCTCCTGATATACTTATAGTTCACGCCAGAGGCAATGATGTAGGCAAGCTTAACACCTCCCTTCTTTTTCAATCATTTAAACAAACTATGTTTGCCCTGCATGAGTGTTTTCCTTCTACTGTTCTTGTATTTTCTGAAATTGTTCCAAGGCTGATATGGTCAGCTAAGCAAGTTAGATTTTTGGAGAAAACTCGCAGACATCTGAACAGAAGTATGGAGAATTTTATGAAGAAGGTGGGAGGGTTTTCTTATAGGCATATTGATTTGGAGGGTTTTAAGCCTGGTTTGTATTGGGAGGATGGGATTCATTTATCCCAGATTGACTCGGACATTTTTAATGTAGGTCTGCAGGGTATGGTTGAAAAGGCCACGGTTTTGGGGTAAGCATGCCGATGGCATGCTTTTGTGGGAGTGTCACCCAGATTCCTCTGGGTGGATAGCTGATGCTTTATGGTGTTTATAATTCTGGTTATGAAAGTTATTTATTGATGGTATTTATTAAAATTATTTATTTATTCATTAAAGGATTTTTAAATTATTTATTTATTATTATAATAATTAACCTCAATAAATGGCCGTGGCCTTTCTTCCAAAGCTTGTTTGTCTTTTTATACATTCTTCTAGTTCTTTGTTTTGGTGGGGAATGTGGGGGGTCCCTATCCCATGAAGCATGTATAGTATGTAATGTGTACAGTGTGTGTGTGTGTGTGTGTGTGTGTGTGTATGAAGCATGTACAGTATATAATGTGTACAGTATCTGTGTGTGTATGATGCATGTACAGTATGTAATATGTACAGTATGTGTGTGTATGAAGCATGTACATTATGTAATGTGTACAGTATGTGTGTGTGTGTATGATGCATGTATAGTATGTAATGTGTACAGTGTGTGTGTATGATGCATGTACAGTATGTAATGTGAACAGTATGTGTGTGTATGATGCATGTACAGTATATAATGTGTACAATGTGTGTATGATGCATGTACAGTATGTAATGTGTACAGTGTGTGTGTGTATGATGCATGTACAGTATGTAATGTGTACAGTATGTGTGTGTATGATTCATGTACAGTATGTAATGTGTACAGTGTGTGTGTGTATGATGCATGTACAGTATGTAAAGTGTACAGTGTGTGTGTGTGTGTGTGTGTGTGTGATGCATGTACAGTATGTAATGTGTACAGTGTGGTGTGTGTATATAATGCATGTACAGTATGTAATGTGTACAGTGTGTGTGTATGATGCATGTACAGTATGTAATGCGTACAGTGTGTGTATGATGCATGTACAGTATGTAATGTGTACAGTGTGTGTGTATGATGCATGTACAGTATGTAATGTGTACAGTATGTGTGTGTGTGTATGATGCATGTATAGTATGTAATGTGTACAGTGTGTGTGTATGATGCATGTACAGTATGTAATGTGTACAGTATGTGTGTGTATGATGCATGTACAGTATGTAATGTGTACAATGTGTGTATGATGCATGTACAGTATGTAATGTGTGTGTGTGTGTGTGTGTGTATGATGCATGTACAGTATGTAATGTGTACAGTATGTGTGTGTATGATTCATGTACATTATGTAATGTGTACAGTGTGTGTGTGTATGATGCATGTACAGTATGTAAAGTGTACAGTGTGGGTGTGTGTGTGTATGATGCATGTACAGTATGTAATGTGTACAGTGTGGTGTGTTTATATAATGCATGTACAGTATGTAATGTGTACAGTGTGTGTGTATGATGCATGTACAGTATGTAATGTGTACAGTGTGTGTGTATGATGCATGTACAGTATGTAATGTGTACAGTGTGTGTGTATGATGCATGTACAGTATGTAATGTGTACAGTATGTGTGTGTGTGTATGATGCATGCCCAGTATGTAATGTGTACAGTGTGTTGTGTGTGTATGAAGCATGCATGTACAATATGTAATGTGTACAGTGTGTTGTGTGTGTATGAAGCATGCATGTACAGTATGTAATGTGTACAGTATCTGTGTGTATGAAGCATGCATGTACAGTATGTAATGTGTACAGTGTGTTGTGTATGTGTATAATGCATGCAGTGGCAGATCCAGGGGGGGAAACGGGGCAATTGCCCCGTCCCGTGCGTGCACCCATTGGAAAGCAACGCGGAGGAGCGGAGCAGCGAACAGAACATGCGCTAGCCAGCATGGTAAGTGACCAGTGGCACATCAGCTTCAGTGCTCCGACCACCGCTCCTCCAGTCCCGGGACCTACTGCTATGGTGGCCAGACAAAAGGAGCGGTGGTCAGAACACTGAAGTAGGGCAGTAAACAGGCATACAGCCTCCAGACATAAACTGTATGGCTGGAGGCTGTATGTCTGTGGGGGAACATACTACACCTAATGTGGGGGGACGATACTGCACCTAATGTGGGGTAAACTATACTGCCAACCTAATGTGGAGAACTATACTGCACCTAATGTGGGGTAAACTATACTGCCAACCTAATGTGGAGAACTATACTGCACCTAATGTGGAGAACTATACTGCACCTAATGTGGGGGACTATACTAATGTGGAGAACTATACTGCACCTAATGTGGGGGAACTATACTGCACCTAATGTGGAGAACTATACTGCACCTAATGTGGAGAACTATACTGCACCTAATGTGGAGAACTATACTGCATCTAATGTGGGGAGAACTATACTGCACCTAATGTGGAGAACTATACTGCATCTAATGTGGGGGAACTATACTGCACCTAATGTGGGAAACTATACTGCACCTAATGTGGGGAACTATACTGCACCTAATGTGGGGAGAACTATGCTGCACCTAATGTGGAGAACTATACTGCATCTAATGTGGGGAGAACTATACTGCACCTAATGTGGGGAGAACTATACTGCACCTAATGTGGGGAGAACTATACTGCACCTAATGTGGGGAGAACTATACTGCACCTAATGTGGGGGACTATACTGCACCTAATGTGGGGAGAACTATACTGCACCTAATGTGGGGGAACTGTACTGCACCTAATGTGGGCGAACTGTACTGCACCTAATGTGGGGAGAACTATACTGCACCTAATGTGGGGGAACTGTAGCCTAATGTGGGGGAACTATACTGCACCTAATGTGGGGAACTATACTGCACCTAATGTGGGGGAACTATAGCCTAATGTGGGGGAACTATACTGCACCTAATGTGGGGAACTATACTGCACCTAATGTGGGGAACTATACTGCACTTAATGTGGGGAACTATACTGCCTAATGTGGGTGAACTATACTGCACCTAATGTGGGGAACTATACTGCACCTAATGTGGGGAAATATACTGGCTAATGTGGGGGAACTATACTGCACCTAATGTGGGGGAACACTGCTAGCCTAATGTGGGGAGAACTCTGCTGCACCTAATGTGGGGGATCTCTGCTGCACCTAATGTGGGGGATCTCTGCTGCACCTAATGTGGGGGATCTCTGCTGCACCTAATGTGGGGGAACTGTGCCGGACCTAACTTGGGGGGGAACTGTGCCACACCTAACTTGGGGGGAACTGTGCCACACCTAACGTGGGGGGAACTGTGCCTCACCTAACGTGGGGGGAACTGTGCCGCACCTAACGTGGGGGGAACTGTGCCGCACCTAACATGGAGGGAACTGTGCTGCACCTAATGTGGGGACCTCGTATCGACGTTCGCTCACGTCGCGCTCCCAGCATTCAAGGGCCGGCGTTACTACGTCCTGACGCCGGCCCTAGAGCGTGACGTGCGTGAACATCAAGGGGGGGCCTCCATGTCCATTTTGCTTGGGGCCCCCAAATTCCTTCAAACGGCCCTGCCTAATGTGTGCTATGCTTCCTAATGTGGGGAATCTATGCTTTCTAATGTGGGGAATCTATACTTCCTAATGTGGGGAATCTATGCTACCTAATGTGGGGAATCTATGCTTCCTAATGTGGGGAATCTATACTTCCTAATGTGGGGAATCTATGCTACCTAATGTGGGGAATCTATGCTTCCTAATGTGGGGAATCTATACTTCCTAATGTGGGGAATCTATACTTCCTAATGTGGGGAATTAAGGGGGGGTGTAATTGGGCGGAGGTAGTGGGGTGTAATTAAGGGGGGGGTGCGGGTGGGTGTAATTAAGGATGGGTGTGGGTGGGGGGGAGGGGTGCCAAACAAAGGGTCTGCCCAGGGTGCCAAATTCTCTAGGTACGCCCCTGACTATGCAACATATATCTGTTAGTCACATTGGCTCGATGTTTGTTAATACGGCATCTGAAAGTTTGGATAGTGCGGACAACATATTGGAGGCCACAAGGACACTCCATTAAGTATATAACATAGATATAGTAATGCAGTTCATAAAGGACTTGATCTGAAATGTTTCGCCAGTGACTGCGGACTCAAATTCTTTCTTCCCATGAGCAATATTCAAACAGCACTTTCAGGCAGTGGTATTACATTTAAAACAACCCAACAAAACAGGTAAAAAAGTGTTTGTTTTGTAACTTGTTTTAATTTACATGGGGCTAACATATTTTAGATTAGATTTACGGAATGGGATATTGAGTTTGACTGGGATAATGATTTTTAAATAGGGATCTAACATAAGGATACCCCAATGTTTTAGTAGGATCTGCCTAATTTTCCTGTGATCAGAACTGTAGTTGGTGATAAAGTTGCTCTTAAAATTGTTGTTGTTGCTCGTAGAGGTTTTAACTTTTGGTAATACAGTAGGCAAGTCTGTTGATCCAGTGTTGATGCTCTGTCTCGCATTGGTAATTAGGGATTTAGGGTAGCCTTTCTTTTTAAATCTTGCTACCAAGGTGCTGCTCTGTTCTATGTATATCTCCTTTTTAGTGCAATTATGTCTAATTCTCTTGAATTGTCCGTATGGAATATTTAATATCTACTTATCATAATATGCACTTGTGTAGTTTAGATAACAGTTGCTATCAACACTCTTAATAAAGGTCCGTGTCTCCAGCTGATTGGCCTTATTGTGTGACACAGTGACATCTAAAAACTCAGCGTCATTAAAGAATATATTGTTAGTAAATTCTAAATTCCTTGTATTATTGTTGAGATCTTTTACAAAAAACGTTTACAAAAAATTCACTGGTAAAGCCCCTGTATTGCTGAAGTACATGCACTGATTGGTTTTCTCATAGCGCCTCTCTACAGTACAGGGCAGAACTGCATATTTTTTTGCTACACTGTATGTACTTGTTTTACAATGGGTACTATGATATGAGAATAAATAGGTGCACACACAATAGCTATGTAAATAGATATAGCTTTATAGCTTTACCTGTCATTTAAAAAAAAAAAACTACATATTTTATGTGTCCTGGGGACAGGTCAAATGTTTTTATCGGTTGGGGTCTGAGTGTTCAGACCCTGACAGATCAAAAGAAAAAGCAGAGAGAGACGCATGCTCCTCTCTCTGCTCTGCATTTATGAGACTGACTTACATTATGTGTCCATCTTGGTCACAGACCTGGGACAGAAGGCATTAAAGGGTTACTCCACTGCTCCAGCGTCCGGAACATTTTGTTTTCCGAGGGCTGGGTGCAGGCTGCGGGGTCGTGATGTCATGCCACGGCCCCTCAATGCAAATCTATGGGAGAGGGCGTGGCAGCTGCCACACCCCCTCCCATAGACTTGCATTGAGGGGTGTGATGAGGGGCATGGCCATGACGAGGGGTGTTGCCGTGGCGTCACGACCCTGCAGCCCGCAACCAGCATTCTGAACAAAATGTTCCGGACGCTGGGGCAGTGGAGTACTCCATTAAGCATGCAAAGCTAATTTTCATGATCGGGTGGGGTCTAAACACTAAGACCCAATAAAAATATTTTACATGTCTCTATGAAAGCAGCAGCAGGTGCAGCAGGGAGATTGCAGGGGTCCCCAGCAGCGGGACCCCCACGATCAGACATCTTATCCCCTATCCTTTGGATAGGGTGTAAGATGTCTAGGGGTGTAGTACCCCTTTAAGAAATGTCTACGCAAAGTCAAAAACTATCCAATACGCAAGGTTCCCATTAATGAAGAACTATCATGCAGAAAAACGTATCCCCAATCCAAAGATGGTCCGACCGCTGGGACCCTCGTGATCTCCATGAGACCCCGGCTCTCCAAAGGGAACATGGCTTGTCGACCCCTGCATGCAGCGACATCCGACACGCCCCCTCCCTGTATCTCTTTGGGATAGCCAGAGATACAACGTTCGGGTATCTTCAGCTCTCCCATAGAGATACATGGAAGGGGCCAGAGAGGGCTGGGGTCCCATGCAGGAGATTGTGGGAGAATCTCAGCGGTCGGACCCCCTGCGCTCTAAAACTTACCCCCTATCCTTTGAATAGGGGATTCCTTTTTTTTGCATGACAGTTCTCCTTGGAATAAGGAGATATACATAAGGAATGTTTAGACAACTAAGACCAGACACTATAGAAGATAAGGAGAAGATACAAAGAAGGTGTAGACCTCTGAGAAGACATTGGATCATAACATTAGGAGAACAATCGTAAATTGAGAAACACATACAGGATATCCTTCCATGCACATTCCATCGATGGTAGCTGACTTTGTGTTATTATAGCCATCACAGTGCTGTACCCTGAAGACACTTCTATTCTCAACGTAGAAAGTGATTTACAGCTTCCAGTAACTCTTTCCTCCTTGTGCATATAAGGTCTTATGCCTCTTTATTTTCTTATTTTGCGTCGACATTTTAGTGGCTTTAATACAGATGACTGGTGTTTCATAGAGTTTTGGTCTCAATGTAAAATATTTTCAACTTGTAACATTCACCTGTAAAGGACTAGAAAGTGCATAAAAATAGTTCTCAAGGTAACCGGCAGAGATTGTGTTCACAAACAGCACAAAGCGAATAACAAGCCAGAACCTTGGTCTGCTGACTCCGCTAATTGATTCCCTGATTCAATGTTCCTCCATTATGTTTAGTTTGTACATAATCTACCAACCTCTCGGCCTGCAGTACCTTAACTCTTTCTTCCTACAGGGATCAACATCATCATGTCTGCCCGAATTAGGCTGTGTTCATATCTGTATTATGGCCTATAATGGAAACCTCAATAGTCAAACATCTTGTTAGCCAGCTGGACCACCGGTGCATGTGGAAGGCACAGACATTAATGATAAAGGAGAAATGCTCCAGAAACTACAAGATATAAGATTCAATCTGTATTTTGACAGTACAGCAGTAGGAATAAACACAAAACCACTAACACTCCACGTGTTTTGGGCTCATCTGGTTCTTATTCAGGGCTGGATAAGATTAATAAATTATCAGGACAACATTGACGTTTGTATCACTGTACGAACAAAGATTCCTCCTCCAAGACCACAGCGGGATAAAACAGGCGCTGAGACCCGGATAAGGTATGGGAATTTTATTACCCACAATGCAATGCGTTTTGTGGAGAATACGCTTCCTCTGGCATCTTTGCCTGAGGAAGTGTATTCTCCGCGAAACGCGTGGCATTGTGGGTAGTAAAATTCCCATACCTTATCCTGGTCTCAGCGCCTGTTTAATCCCGCTGTGGTCTTGGAGGAGGAATCTTTGTTCATATGCTGTTTGCTGGCGTGGAATGGCTGCAGAGACCCCCATCTTCCATATACACTACTCCATTGTTGTACTTGGTCTCCAGTACAACCACCCTTGGTAAGCGCAGTTCACATTTAGCGTAACCATTGGTCCTGAGGTAATACACTACGGAGAATATCCTGTTGTTTTTATCTTCCTAGTTTGTATCACTGCACACTCTGGCACCCCTAGTCCCAGGTAGGTGGCTTTAATGTTATGGCTAAGTGGTATATGTCTCTTATTTGTTTCAATACATTATACCCTTTTCAGATTTTCATACATTGTATCTTGTTATGGTGACACATATGTCATCCTAGATGATAATATACTCTATATATATCTGAGACAGCTTGTTCTTTCCAGTATTTGCCTTCATTTCTTACTTTTTTTTGTTACCTATTTACATCACGATATTTCCTTTTTTTTTTTTCCATTACAGTACAATACTTGCATAAGTATTCACCCCCTTGTACTTTTCTACATTCTGTCCTAGTATAATCATAGATTTAACATTTTTTTATGCATACGTCCCAGTTGCTAGCTAGTTAGCGCAACTGGACGTATACATACGTCTTGATGATATCCTGCTTAGCACGATGCACTGCAGGAGATCGCCAGCGGGACCTGACTGTCAATCACAGCCGGGGTCCTGCCGCAGCTGCCAAGACCAGGATCACACTGTTCTCAGAATCTATGGGGTTGACAAGGGGAAGGGGGCTCCTCTTGTTCACAGGATTCCGTTGGTTGCCATTGCAGCAGGAGCACAGTTGTCACACACACTCCCATAGGCTTGCATTGAGGGGGCAGAGCGTGACGTCACACGACTCCGGCCCCGTGATCAGCAGTCATCAGACCCGGAGCGAACATGCCCCCACGATCAGGCATCTTATCCCCTATCCTTTGGATAGGGGATAAGATGTCTTAGCGCCGGAGAAGCCCCCTGTTCATGGTCCCTACTGATCTCCTCTACTGATTAAAAGATCATTTTAGCTGGAATAGTCCTTTAAAATAGAGACTACGTCCAAATATGTACATGAAAATAGGGCACATTTATATTCTTTTATTACTTTTCCAGATTTTATGTGCATTCCTCCTGGAGGAGAAGAGCAGATCTATTTATAGAGAGACTTATCGGGACTCATCTGATAAGATATACTACTGGCCTATACGATGAATAAGAACATAACTGGAGATTCCTATTGTTTCTTACAGTCTGTACCGCTTCCACCATGACATTATTTATCCATGGCTCCTTCATCAATAATATCTTACTGGGTCTTTTATCGCATTTTGCTCAGCACAAAGGAATCTACGGTATGAGATGAAAGAGATTAGAGAATCCACACATATAGAGGTCTGTGGCCCTGCATTGCTGGGTCATCAATAGAAGTGAATTTATTTAGACTTCTTAGGCAATATGAAACAGTGGTAGGCTTTCTCACTACTACTCTAAAATGATGTGGCTTTTGAAGAGAAAATATGGTTTTAAAAAGTGTGGCTCAAAAAACAGCCCAAAATACTGTGAGGGTAGATGGCGTAAAAATGACACGTGTAGCAGGAGGAGGACCTTTCGTCTTGGGGTACTTTCCAGTAACAAAGAAGAGGTACATTGGTGTTTATAGTCTCCATCCCTGGGGCACACCCTATGTAGCGTGTCGGGTAGATGGTAAATGGGGTGAAGTGGTGTTTAAAGGGATACTCCCGCACTAAGACATCTTATCCCCTATCCAAAGGATAGAGGATAAGATGCCTGATCGCGGGGGTCCCGGGGCAGGAGCATTGTGGCTTTACGGCTCCGCCCCGTGTGATGTCACTCACCGCCCCCTCATTACAAGCCTATGGGAGCCTCCCATAGGCTTGCATTGAAGGGGCGGAGCGTGTCGTTACAATGTTCCGACCCCGTGATTGCCAGTAATCAGACCCGGAGCGAATTTGCTCCTGGGAGTGATTGTAACGGGATGCTGCGTGGAAGATCACGATCGTCCCCATCGGCGGGACCCCCGTGATCAGGCATCTTATCCCCTATCCTTTGGATAGGGGATAAGATGTCTTAGGGCCGGAGTACCCCTTTAATGTGCAATGATGTAGCCAGGTTTAACACAGGTTTAACAAGAATGTAGACTAGTCTTTTAAAAGGGTACTCCGCCCCCCAAAAAAACCTTATCCCCTATCCAAAGGCAGGACCCCCCGCGTCATCTGCGCACAGTCAACTCTGCTCCAAGCCAGATGACTGGCAACTACAGCTGCCACGCCCCCTCCCATAGACATGAATGGAGGGTGTGTGGCATGACATCACAAACGAGAAAGCTCCAAGCTTCTGTGTTTCGGACGCCGCTGCTGCCAGCCGGGCTAGGGGATAAGATGTTTTTCGGCAGAGTACCCCTTTAAGTAAAATTGGCAGAAGAAATATTTTATAGACTTTGAACGGAACAATCTATTGTTCACAGTAAAGAAATGGTGTGTGTGAGGAGGTACCCCTTTCTAGCTATATGGAAAGCAGGTGTTTTGGGGTAATTTAAGACAAAACTCTCCTCTAGCCATTGTTAGGAAAAGAGTCCTAAAATGGTCCACTAAGGGATTATTCACTAACTGGCTCCTAGTGGGTGAAGTATTTAAAGAGTACCTGTCACCAAACTAAAATTATATTGTTCCTTATGTAATTATAAGACACTTCACTATTTACTTGCTGTTAAAACTCTCAACCTTTATGTGTTTTTAATGTGATTAAAAAATTGGCCACTAGATGGCTCTGTTCTGTTCTCTGAGCAAGTCAAACAGTTAGTTTGGTCTCCTCCTGTCCTGGCAGAAGACCAAACTCAAGAAGTGCGTGCGGGGCATGGTGAAGCACAGCTCTTGCAGGCTTCTGTGATGTTGCACCTGCTAGGGAACACCCACTTTCTCCTGCTGGGAGCTCACACAATGTGAGCAAGGGGAAAGGTATGATACACAGCTTTTTAAAGCTCGGAAAAAAATGTTTAAGGGCAAGAGGGGTGTTAGGAGTAGTTAGGGAATATAATCTGAGTTAGTTTAGAAAATTTGGTTTGATGACAGGTACTCTTTAAGAAAGTAATACTCACGAAGGTTGAGCTGCAGTTTCCAATTGCAGGATACAGGTCTGTATAACAACGTGATATGGAAGCCTTGAGCACTGGTCCCAGTCTGAGGCTTTTGCAGGTACTAGGAGAAACAAAAAAAAGCTTATTCTCTAGACTAGCACATGTCTAGACATGAACTGGATCCTGCATCTGCTCAGCTTGAGGTGCTGGCAGGCTCTGACTAAACTGGTCTAAACCAGAGATTTATTATTATTGTGTGCCCCTAACTTCCAAAGTGCTTTACATATTTGGTAGACATGTGCAGAACCAAAAATGTGGTTTCTTTTCGTTTCGTTCGTTTTCAAAAAATTCCGGTTCTGTCAATATTCGGAATGCTGTTAATTCGTCATATTCGGTTTTCGGATGCATAGGCTAAAATTTTTTTTGTTTTCGGATGCATTCGTTAATAACATTGAATGCATTTGTTAATTCGGATCTTTCGTTATATCTGTAAAATTCATTAAATTTAGCATTCGTTACTAAACGAAATGCACATTTGTTTCACTTGCTGATCCTCTTTTGTAATAAATAGCGGGTGTTACCTTAGGATTCTGGTTGTTTTCACGTTTTTTTGCAGTTTTCTCTGTGTAGGAAGGAAAGTTTTCCTCAGGTAAACCCAAAGAAAAGAATCTAATTAATTCCTTACATTCGGTTTACTGATAACGAGTGCATTTGTTATTCGTTAACATGCATTATTCGTTATACGTTATTTAACAATGCATTCGTTAACTGTATATTCGTATTCGCATTCTTTTTCGGAAATATTAGATTTTTTTTTCGTGCATTCGGATTGTAACAAACACCCGAAAACGGGAAAATACGTTAAGTTTAGTATTCGTTCCGAAACGAATTGCACATGTCTAATATTTGGCTCACACACACTGTGGCGATTACAAAAGACAAAAAAACAATGCTTGGAAGATACATTGCGCTGAAATCCATCAAATAAGAGCCAACAGTCTCTACATGTACAATAGCACATCCTGAACTTTCATTTTTAGGTTGTTCTTCTTGGGGAGGAGTTTAGCACCAGGCATAATCTTTTATGTATGTTTTACAATGTATTAAAGGAGTACTCCAGTGCAGAAAAACGTATTTCCTATCCAAAAGAAAGGATAAGTGTCACTGATCACAGGTTGTACAACTGGTAGGGTCCCCAGCGATATCCTGAATAACACCCCAGCAGTCCCCAAGAATGGGGTGTCTCAACCCCTGCACAAAGCGGCGGGCCAACATGCTTCCTCTGTGTATCCCTTTGGGAGAGCCGGACACCCGAACGTTGTATCTCCGGCTCTCCCATAGAGATACATGAAGGGGGTGTGTCAGCCACCGCTTTGTGCCCGTTCCTGGGGACTGCTGGAGATCGCAGGGGTCCTAGCGGTTGGACCCCCCAAGATGCACTGGAGTAAAGATGCCAGTAAGTAAAAGTGCTGAGTGTTAATTTAACAATGTACCAGGTGACTATTTTTGGAAATTAAATGGGAAAATTTTATGTGTGCATGTCAGAAATGTGAAAACAACCGAGCAGCAAAAATATCAAGAAGCTGAGTGAGAATTCCTGAAGGTTATGTCCTTTACACACATAAGCATTTATTGTAAAGTATTTGGAATTTCAAGGACTATCAATTTTTTCTGGTTTAAACATTTCTTTGTAAGGCACCTTTATTTACATTATACCTTATTACGTGCACAATGTCATTTTTCCATTTCGGTATGTTTGTTGAAATCTTTAACATTGATTCGTGACTAGTCTTAGTTCTCTACTCCATCAAAGACCCAACAAAGCGCACATAGGCCCAGATTTATCAAACTGTGGGAGAAAAAAAAAATGGAGTGATTTTTTTCCAGTGACCAATCACAGCTCAGCTTTCACTTTACCTCAGCTCGTAAGCTGAGCTGTGATTGGCTGTGGGAAAATCCCTCCATTTTTTCTCTCACACAATTTGATAAATCTGGGCCATAGTGCGCTATAACTGGCCCCAGCAGCCTCACAATAAACAGAATTGATCTTTCAATCTTTTTGTCCTCTATGAAATTCAATGGTATCTTTCAGTCTATGTTGGCCATAATCATCATTTAGAAAAACTTTAGTTGTTTTAGAGACAAATCAAAAGTTTTCATTCAGTAGGGGTCTGAATATTCAGACCCCAACCGACACAAACTTTTGATTCTACATGAAATACCAAGCTCTTTTTTGCACCTAGATTTGAAGTTTTTATCGGAACCAATTTAAGTAGATCAAACTTTTTGATAACTTTTTTGATATTTTCTGGAATATGATGTGACCAAAGAAATACAATTTCCGAATTTAGGAAAAAAAATAAGTTTACACCATTCACCTAGAAGGATCAATATTTTTGATAATGTTGAAAGCTGGAAAGCTGGAAACTGGAACTAGTAAAAAGACCAATATATTAGGACCAGGGTAAAGAAACAGGCCAGGTTAGGAACAAGGTCATACCAGGAAGAGTGACCATGAAAATTAATTCTGGGGTTGAAATTAGGAAATAGCGGGTAGAAGAAACATGAATAGATGCAGGAACAGACCAAGTGCACATCAGGGAAAGGCCACAAATCAGAACCAGGAATACTTGGGTCTAGAGAGCTTTTCCTCCATGCCTTTTGATCCTGTATGCCTTAAACGTTAGTGTGACCTCACTGTTTTTGCTTATTAGTACCCCGCCCGGCTGGGGGGGGGGGGGGGGGATTTCATGGTGTTGTATTTATCTGTTCCCTAAGATTGTTACTTAGTATTCATGTTACTCTAATTTACCCACCATGCTAGGTGTTGGGCCACAGGCTGGGACATCAGTTAGTTGTCTGCTGACTATACTCCTACTCCAGAACACCTTATACAGTGACTACCTGATTACTAGTTATCACTGTACTTGTGCTCGCCACTGGTGTGCTACTTTATTGACCTCGTAAATTTGCAATTTGTTTTAGTTTTTGTTTTCCTCCCTTCCCTGCTCCCACCACCTTGTCCCCCTTTCCCTGATTTCCTCTCCCCCTTTCCTTTCACTTTCCCACCCCTGACATACATTCATCATGTCTGACATCACAGTTCTTTCGTACAATGTAAGAGGCTTTAATACCACTAACAAAAGAAACCACGTCCGAGAGCTCATTGGTAAGAGGAAGGCCAAGCTGCTTTTGTTACAAGAAACACATTTTAGAGAAGGAAAGGTTCCTAGGTTGCCCACACGCCAATACGACAGGTGGTTCCACTCCTGTAATCCGACTTCCGCCTCGAGGGGAGTCACCATAGCGATACACAAATCCTTGCCATTTGAAATACTAGACAACTTGAATGACGCAGAAGGTAGATACATCATCCTGAAGATAAGATCACATAACCACACCCTCACACCGGCAAATTTATACGCTCCCAATCAGGGGCAAGTTTCTTGGTTGCTGAATACTCTAGACAGATTGTCTCTGAATTCTGAAGGTACAATTATATTAGGAGGTGATTTCAATGTTACTTTAAACCCCATACTGGACTCTTCTAGTGGATAATCACATAATGCTCAGAAGGCCATTGCTAAGTTGAATTCAAAATTTTCTGCTCTGTCACTTTTAGATGCCTGGCGCTCCCTCCACCCATCGGACAAGGACTATTCTCACTTCTCTGCAGTACATAACTCCTACCAACGGTTGGATTACCTGATGATACAGTCTTCCAATTTGCCGAACGTCACAGCCGCAGGTATAGATGCTTTTACCATTTCTGACCACGCCCCTGTCTTTCTCTCTCTCTCTCCCCCCCCCCTCTCCCACTCAGATTAGATGGAGGCTTAATGAGAGTCTCCTAGACAACCCAAAAGTTAGGAAGGATATAGAGTCACATATCAAGACGTACTTCCAAATTAACTCTGGATCTGGTCCCTCAGTACCAATAATATGGGAGGCTCACAAATCATATATAAGAGGCTTGCTGATTTCTTGGGCTCCAAATTAAAGAAAGACAGACAGTAGCTGGTTAACCAACTGCTATTAGATATCTCGCGATTAGAAAAAACACATAAGCTTACAAAGGCACTGGAGGTACAAACAGAACTAAAAGCTCTTAGGGAAAAATTGCTTACGTACTTAGAACTTCGATCGGCCAAATCTTATCTTCACGCTAGGCACCGACTCTATGCTCATGGTAATAAGGGAGGGAAACTCATGTCCAAGTTCCTCAAAAAGGCGAGGGCTAAAACCCACATTCATGCAATTAGACACTCCAATGGGGTAATACACAGGGTATCACACGACATAGCGCTTTCCTTCAGGGAATATTACCAGTCTCTTTACAACTTGAGCGCGGAAGACACCCCCACACAAACCGAAGAGAAGCACAACCAAAAGAGAACCTTTTTGCAAGAACTGGATCTACTCACCCTAGCACCTGAAATGGGCCAGGACCTAGTCCGACCTGTGACAGATGATGAAATAGCGAAAGTTTTATCCTCCTTCCCACCGGGAAAGAGCCCGGGTCCGGACGGACTACCCCTCGCATATTACAAGAAATTTAGCCCCATTCTAACCCCACAACTCTCTGAGTGGTGTACTGCGGCCTTCCTTGGTGAACGGTTACCCTCTCAGACGCAGGAGGCACACATCACCTTGTTAGCGAAGGGAGGTAAGGACCCGCTGGAGTGCACTAGCTACAGACCTATTTCCTTACTGAACCTGGACTTGAAGGTATGGGCTAAAGTATTGTCCCTGCGCCTGAAAAAGTACCTCCCTCACTTAGTCGGTAGTGACCAAGCAGGATTTGTCCCAGGCAGAGAAGAGCGCATGAACACCTGGAAACTGCTCTTGTGTATGCAGAGAGCATCACAACGTAGCTCACCTCTAGTCCTTCTCGGCGTTGATGCCGAGAAGGCATTTGATAGAGTTGATTCGTCCTTCATGAGAGAAACCCTGCTGAAATTCCAAATACCTCCAAAATTTATTGAAGCTGTGTTCTCCCTGTATTCTAGCCCTTCAGAAGCACTATTGATAAACGAAGTGGTGTCCCCAGCATTCCCCATAGGGAATGGTACCCGACAGGGTTGCCCTTTATGACCCACGCTTTTTATTCTAGTGTTGGAAACACTTCTACAAAAAGTTCGCCAGATGAAAGAGGTGAGCGGAGTGGTCCTACAGGGGGCTGAACTCAAATTTCTGGCCTTTGCAGACGACTTACTATTCCTTCTTAATGACCCGATTAATAGCTTACCTAGTCTCCTCGCACTATTCACACATTTTGGTACGCTATCTAATTATAAAGTAAATGTACAGAAATCTGAGCTATTGAACATTTCACTGCCTCAGACCCTCGAGACTAAGATATCTTGAACCATACCTTTCCCTTGGGCGAAATCATCATTGAAGTATCTGGGGGTTCACATTCCGACCAGCATATCTGGGATATATAGCACCAACTAAATTCCTTTACTAAGGGATATAAGCGCACTGATGGAGAATATGATTCACCATTGATTTCCTGGTTAGGTAGGAAAAACGTTCTCAACTGCTACATACTCCCCAAAATCAGATATGTCCTAAGAATGCTACAAATTGCACTCCCTCAATCCTTCTTCAAACATATGAAGTCACTGTTCTCCAGGTATGTCTGGAAATCAAAAAAAGCGCGCCTGACACATAGTATACTTACTAGGCGTCCAAAGAGGGTGGGATTGGTCTTCCTGATGTTAAAAAGCTCTACAAAGCAGTGGCCCCCTCCCAAAGTGTAGATGCCCCCTCTCAAAGAGATCTGAAATCCTCCCCGCCTGTTACCTTGGAAGGTCTTTGGTTGCCCTCTAAGAGTAGATATAGACCTGACTCTCCCCACCTATTATTCCAAGGAATACAATCTACGTGGTCTGAACTCTCTACCTCCCTCACTCCCTCTATTTCCCCCCTTCTTCCTGTAAATTTGATACCTGCGGCTGTGAATAGATTGTCAGAAACCTTTGCACTAATGTGGAATAAACTGCAAGATATATCAGTGAGTAAATTGTTCTAGGGTGGAGTGACGCCGACGGCTGCAATGCTGACGAGGTTACTTCCAAACCAGAGGTATTCCTTCTTATATGTTAATCACTTCGTTACTTGTTGTACACAGTTTTGGAAACTATACGGCCCACTCAGACAGCCGAACACATTCGAAGTTAACCTCCTCAATCCTCAATCAAAGCAGAGAAGGTTGCCTGGGTGTCTTGCACTCCTCGACCAGGCCTCACCTAATTCCGTCTCCCACTTTGTGGCTTCATGGGCGAGGGAATTGAATCTTTCGTTATCTGAAGCGGAAGCTTCCATAATATTGAAACATTCCCACGGCTTCTCGAGGTGTGTACGACTCCAGGAGACCCAATACAAGCTCACATCTAGATGGTACCCCTGAATTTCTTTACATGCATGGCCTTTCTGACACAGACACTTGTTGGAGATGTACAACTCACATCGGAACTCATGCACACATCTGGTGGACCTGCCCAATTATAGAACAGTACTGGAAAGAGGTGCATAAAACATTGGAGTCCATTTTGCAAACTAAGTTAAAAATTTCCCCAGCTGCTGCGTTACTGGGCCTACCCTGCCTTGGCTACTCAGCAGGGAAATCTTTACTTCTCATACATTTGGTAATGGCTGCTAAATCCATCATTCCTATCCACTGGCTTCAAACCGACCTACCTTCCATAGAAGAGTGGCTCACTAAAGTTCACCAGATCTGTCGATTTGAGGGGATGCACCATAGAATGCTCCGCACATACCATAAGTTTGTTAAAATCTGGCAACCATGGTTGGTCTCCAGTTACTGTAAGGATAGGGAGTTATGAACAGAGATTGACAGCATCACTGCAGGACAGCTCATTGCAAAGCCGGCCCTATGTCCCCGGACCTTGGGCAGAACACCTCTTATCCAAAGTTCAAAATGAGTCATTTGAAGTAGTATAGCTCATTTCCTTACTGGTAGTACACCACCACTGGTGAATTTGTCATCTTTCTACTCCAGCATAGTGTACTATGACCGTCTATACATGCAGCAGCCACTCCGAAGCTTACCCATATCAATCCTTCCAAACTCGACACTTCCCAATGCCCTCCCTCCCTGCACCACCCCTTCCCCTCCCTACCTTTTCTTTTTGATTACTAAGTATAACTGTTAAATGTATTTCAGTTTAGATAACACATGTATAAACGCTTGGTTTCTTTGATGCCCTAAAAGACTACAGATATATGTCTACACAAATCCTACTTATGCCAACCTGAGAAGATTTCTTTTGCTATGTTGTAGTGTTGTGACGTTGTAAAATTAATAAAAAGATATTTGATAAAAAAAATTCAAAATATAGTAGCACGGTTCACATGTTAGGTCACCAGTGCATATTTAGCCCCCTCTATGTAACATTTTTCATTTGTCCCTTTGGCTGTGTTCACACAGTATATTTGTAGGTCTTTATTGAAGTATATTACTGTCACGATGCCGGCTGGCAGGTAGTGGATCCTCTGTGCCAGAGAGGGATTGGCGTGGACCGTGCTAGTGGACCGGTTCTAAGCCACTACTGGTTTTCACCAGAGCCCGCCGCAAAGCGGGATGGTCTTGCTGCGGCGGTAGTGACCAGGTCGTATCCACTAGCAACGGCTCACCTCTCTGGCTGCTGAAGATAGGCGCGGTACAAGGGAGTAGGCAGAAGCAAGGTCGGACGTAGCAGAAGGTCGGGGCAGGCAGCAAGGATCGTAGTCAGGGGCAACGGCAGAAGGTCTGGAAACACAGGCAAGGAACACACAAGGAACGCTTTCACTGGCACTAAGGCAACAAGATCCGGCAAGGGAGTGCAAGGGAAGTGAGGTAATATAGGGAAGTGCACAGGTGATTACCCTAATTGGAACCACTGCGCCAATCAGCGGCGCAGTGGCCCTTTAAATCGTAGAGACCCGGCGCGCGCGCGCCCTAGGGAGCGGGGCCGCGCGCGCCGGGACAGAACAGACGGGGAGCGAGTCAGGTAGGGGAGCCGGGGTGCGCATCGCGAGCGGGCGCTACCCGCATCGCGAATCGCATCCCGGCTGGCAGCGGGATCGCAGCGCCCCGGGTCAGAGGACGTGACCGGAGCGCTGCAGCGGAGAGAGTGAAGCGAGCGCTCCGGGGAGGAGCGGGGACCCGGAGCGCTCGGCGTAACAGTACCCCCCCCCTTGGGTCTCCCCCTCTTCTTGGAGCCTGAGAACCTGAGGAGCAGACTTTTGTCAAGGATGTTGTCCTCAGGTTCCCAGGATCTCTCTTCAGGACCACAACCCTCCCAGTCTACTAAAAAAAAATTTTTCCCTCTGACCTTTTTGGCAGCTAAAATTTCCTTGACCGAGAAGACGTCCGAGGAGCCGGAAACAGGAGTGGGAGGAACAGATTTGGGAGAAAAACGGTTGAGGATGAGTGGTTTGAGAAGAGAGACGTGAAAGGCATTAGGGATACGAAGAGAAGGAGGAAGAAGAAGTTTATAAGAGACAGGATTAATTTGACACAAAATTTTGAAAGGACCAAGATAGCGTGGTCCCAACTTGTAGCTAGGGACACGGAAGCGGACATATTTAGCGGAGAGCCATACCTTGTCTCCAGGGGAAAAAACGGGGGGAGCTCTTCTTTTCTTATCCGCGAACCTCTTCATGCGTGAAGAAGCCTGTAAGAGAGAATTTTGGGTCTCTCTCCATATAATGGAAAGGTCACGAGAAATTTCATCCACAGCGGGCAGACCAGAGGGCAAGGGGGTAGGGAGGGGGGGAAGAGGGTGACGGCCGTACACCACGAAAAATGGGGATTTGGAGGAAGATTCAGAGACCCTGAAGTTATACGAGAATTCGGCCCATGGAAGGAGATCTGCCCAGTCATCCTGGCGGGAGGAAACAAAATGTCGCAAATAATCACCCAAGATCTGGTTAATTCTTTCTACTTGTCCATTGGACTGGGGATGATATGCGGAGGAAAAATTTAATTTAATCTTGAGTTGTTTACAGAGAGCCCTCCAGAATTTAGACACGAATTGGACACCTCTATCCGAGACAATCTGCGTAGGCAACCCGTGAAGACGAAAAATGTGTACAAAAAATTGTTTAGCCAACTGAGGCGCAGAAGGAAGACCAGGAAGAGGGATGAAATGTGCCATTTTGGAGAATCGATCAACGACCACCCAAATAACAGTGTTGCCACGGGAAGGGGGTAAATCAGTAATAAAATCCATACCAATCAGAGACCAAGGCTGTTCGGGGACAGGCAGAGGATGAAGAAAACCAGCGGGCTTCTGGCGAGGAGTCTTATCCCGGGCACAGATAGTGCAGGCTCGCACAAAGTCCCCAACATCCGTCTCCAGAGTCGGCCACCAATAGAAGCGGGAGATGAGTTGCACAGATTTCTTGATGCCCGCATGACCTGCGAGATGGGAGGAGTGACCCCATTTGAGGATTCCGAGGCGTTGGCGTGGAGAAACAAAGGTCTTTCCTGGAGGAGTCTGCCTGATGGAGGCAGGAGAAGTGGAGATCAGGCAGTCAGGTGGAATGATGTGTTGCGGAGGGAGATCAACTTCTGAGGCATCCGAGGAACGAGAGAGAGCATCGGCCCTAATGTTCTTATCGGCAGGACGAAAGTGAATCTCAAAATTAAATCGGGCAAAGAACAGAGACCACCGGGCCTGGCGAGGATTCAGCCGTTGGGCAGACTGGAGGTAGGAGAGGTTCTTGTGGTCGGTGTAGATAATAACAGGAAATCTTGATCCCTCCAGCAGATGCCTCCATTCCTCAAGTGCTAATTTAATGGCTAGAAGCTCTCGATCCCCGATGGAGTAGTTCCTCTCCGCTGGAGAGAAGGTCCTAGAGAAAAAACCACAAGTGACAGCATGCCCGGAAGAATTTTTTTGTAGAAGAACAGCTCCAGCTCCCACTGAGGAGGCATCAACCTCCAATAGGAAGGGTTTGGAAGGGTCAGGTCTGGAGAGCACGGGAGCCGAAGAAAAGGCAGACTTGAGTCGTTTAAAGGCGTCTTCTGCTTGAGGAGGCCAGGACTTGGGATCAGCATTTTTTTTGGTTAAAGCCACGATAGGAGCCACAATGGTAGAAAAATGTGGAATAAATTGCCTGTAATAATTGGCGAACCCCAAAAAGCGTTGGATAGCACGGAGTCCGGAGGGGCGTGGCCAATCTAAAACGGCAGAGAGTTTGTCTGGATCCATCTGTAGTCCCTGGCCAGAGACCAAATATCCTAGAAAAGGAAGAGATTGGCATTCAAACAGACATTTCTCAATTTTGGCATAGAGTTGGTTGTCACGAAGTCTCTGAAGAACCATACGGACATGCTGGCGGTGTTCTTCTAGATTGGCAGAAAAAATTAGGATATCGTCCAGATATACAACAACACAGGAGTATAACAGATCACGAAAAATTTCATTGACAAAGTCTTGGAAGACGGCAGGGGCATTGCACAGTCCAAAGGGCATGACCAGATACTCAAAGTGTCCATCTCTGGTGTTAAATGCCGTTTTCCACTCGTCCCCCTCTCTGATGCGGATGAGGTTATAGGCGCCTCTTAAGTCCAATTTAGTGAAGATGTGGGCACCTTGGAGGCGATCAAAGAGTTCAGAGATGAGGGGTAAGGGGTAGCGGTTCTTAACCGTGATTTTATTAAGACCGCGGTAGTCAATGCAAGGACGTAGGGAGCCATCTTTTTTGGACACAAAGAAAAATCCGGCTCCGGCAGGAGAGGAGGATTTACGGATAAAGCCCTTTTTTAGATTCTCCTGGACATATTCGGACATGGCAAGAGTCTCTGGGGCAGAGAGAGGATAAATTCTGCCCCGGGGTGGAGTAGTGCCCGGGAGGAGGTCGATAGGGCAATCATAAGGCCTGTGAGGAGGTAGAGTCTCAGCTTGTTTTTTGCAGAAAACATCCGCGAAGTCCATATAGGCCTTAGGGAGACCGGTTACTGGAGGAACCACAGAGTTACGGCAAGGGTTACTGGGAACCGGTTTTAGACAGTTCTTGGAACAAGAGGACCCCCAACTCTTGATCTCCCCAGTGGACCAATCCAGGGTTGGGGAATGAAGTTGAAGCCAGGGAAGTCCAAGGAGAATTTCTGAGGTGCAATTGGGGAGGACCAAAAGTTCAATCCTCTCATGATGAGATCCGATGCTCATAAGAAGGGGCTCCGTGCGGAAACGTATGGTACAGTCCAATCTTTCATTATTTACACAATTGATGTAGAGGGGTCTGGCGAGACTGGTCACCGGGATGTTGAACCTGTTGACGAGAGAGGCCAAAATAAAATTTCCTGCAGATCCAGAGTCCAAGAAGGCCACAGCAGGGAAGGAGAAGGCAGAGGCAGACATCCGCACAGGCACTGTAAGACGTGGAGAAGCAGAGTAGACATCAAGGACTGTCTCACCTTTGTGCGGAGTCAGCGTACGTCTTTCCAGGCGGGGAGGACGGATAGGACAATCCCTCAGGAAGTGTTCGGTACTAGCACAGTACAGGCAGAGGTTCTCCATACGGCGTCGTGTCCTCTCTTGAGGTGTCAGGCGAGACCGGTCGACCTGCATAGCCTCCACGGCGGAAGGCACAAGAACAGATTGCAGGGGACCAGAGGAGAGAGGAGCCGAGGAGGAGAAACGCCTCGTGCGAACAGAGTCCATATCTTGGCGGAGTTCCTGACGCCTTTCAGAAAAACGCATGTCAATGCGAGTGGCTAGGTGAATAAGTTCATGTAGATTAGCAGGAATTTCTCGTGCGGCCAGAACATCTTTAATGTTGCTGGATAGGCCTTTTTTGAAGGTCGCGCAGAGGGCCTCATTATTCCAGGACAATTCTGAAGCAAGTGTACGGAACTGTACGGCATACTCGCCAACGGAAGAATTACCCTGGACCAGGTTCAACAGGGCAGTCTCAGCAGAAGAGGCTCGGGCAGGTTCCTCAAAGACACTTCGGATTTCCGAGAAGAAGGAGTGTACAGAGGCAGTGACGGGGTCATTGCGGTCCCAGAGCGGTGTGGCCCATGACAGGGCTTTTCCGGACAGAAGGCTGACTACGAAAGCCACCTTAGACCTTTCAGTGGGAAACAGGTCCGACATCATCTCCAGATGCAGGGAACATTGGGAAAGAAAGCCACGGCAAAACTTAGAGTCCCCATCAAATTTATCCGGCAAGGATAGGCGTAGCCCAGGAGCGGCCACTCGCTGCGGAGGAGGTGCAGGAGCTGGCGGCGGAGATGACTGCTGAAGCTGTGGTAGTAACTGTTGTAGCATAACGGTCAGTTGAGACAGCTGTTGGCCTTGTTGCGCTATCTGTTGTGACTGCTGGGCGACCACCGTGGTGAGGTCAGCGACAACTGGCAGAGGAACTTCAGCGGGATCCATGGCCGGATCTACTGTCACGATGCCGGCTGGCAGGTAGTGGATCCTCTGTGCCAGAGAGGGATTGGCGTGGACCGTGCTAGTGGACCGGTTCTAAGCCACTACTGGTTTTCACCAGAGCCCGCCGCAAAGCGGGATGGTCTTGCTGCGGCGGTAGTGACCAGGTCGTATCCACTAGCAACGGCTCACCTCTCTGGCTGCTGAAGATAGGCGCGGTACAAGGGAGTAGGCAGAAGCAAGGTCGGACGTAGCAGAAGGTCGGGGCAGGCAGCAAGGATCGTAGTCAGGGGCAACGGCAGAAGGTCTGGAAACACAGGCAAGGAACACACAAGGAACGCTTTCACTGGCACTAAGGCAACAAGATCCGGCAAGGGAGTGCAAGGGAAGTGAGGTAATATAGGGAAGTGCACAGGTGATTACCCTAATTGGAACCACTGCGCCAATCAGCGGCGCAGTGGCCCTTTAAATCGTAGAGACCCGGCGCGCGCGCGCCCTAGGGAGCGGGGCCGCGCGCGCCGGGACAGAACAGACGGGGAGCGAGTCAGGTAGGGGAGCCGGGGTGCGCATCGCGAGCGGGCGCTACCCGCATCGCGAATCGCATCCCGGCTGGCAGCGGGATCGCAGCGCCCCGGGTCAGAGGACGTGACCGGAGCGCTGCAGCGGAGAGAGTGAAGCGAGCGCTCCGGGGAGGAGCGGGGACCCGGAGCGCTCGGCGTAACAATTACACTTCAAAATACCCAATAAATGGATAAATAAATCATAACTCTTTAAATTTTTCACCTAAAAATCCATATGATGGCTAATTTCTTGCGCCACCAATTCTACTTTGTAATGATGTCAGTAATTTTACCGAAAAATCTACAGTGAAACGGAAAAAAAATCAATGTGAGGCAAAATTGAAAAAAAAAACGCCATTTTGTAAATTTTGGGGGCTTCCGTTTCTGCACAGTACATTTTTTGGTAAAATTGACACCTTTTTTTATTCTGTAGGTCCATACGGTTAAAATGATACCCTACTTATATAGGTTTGATTTTGTCGTACTTCTGGAAAAAATCATAACTACATGCAGGAAAATTTATATGTTTAAAATGGTCATCTTCTGACCCCTATAACTTTTTTATTTTTCTGCATATGGGGCGGTATGAGGGATCAGTCTTTGCGCCGTGATCTGAAGTTTTTAGCGGTACCATTTTTTTATTGATCGGACATGTTGAGCGCTTTTTATTCATTTTTTATGATATAAAAAGTGACCAAAAATTCACTATTTTGGACTTTGGAATTTTTTTGCGCATACGCCATTGACCGTGCGGTT
Organism: Hyla sarda; assembly: GCF_029499605.1. NCBI lineage: Eukaryota > Metazoa > Chordata > Amphibia > Anura > Hylidae > Hyla > Hyla sarda. Next base: position 31,222,965 of record NC_079190.1, on the reverse strand, counting down.
TAATTAAAGATATATTTTTATAATTTGGACATTTCCGCACGCGGCGATACCACATATGTTTATTTTTATTTTTATTTACACTGTTTTTTTTTATATGGGAAAAGGGGGGTGATTCAAACTTTTAATAGGGAAGGGGTTAAATGATCTTTATTCACTTTTTTTTCACTTTTTTTTTGCAGTGTTATAGGTCCCATAGGGACCTATAACACTGCACACACTCTTTATCATTGATCACTGATTTCTCACAAGAAACCAGTGATCGATGATTCTGCCGCTTGACTGCTCATGCCTGGATCTCAGGCACGGAGCAGTCATTTGGCAATCGGACAGCGAGGAGGCAGGTAGGGACCCTCCGGCTGTCCTGTAAGCTGTTCGGGATGCCGCGATTTCACCGCGGCTATCCTGAACAGCTCCCTGAGGCATGGCTTCACTTTCATTTTAGACGCGGCGTTCAACTGTGAATGCCGCGTCTAAAGGGTTAATAGTTAATTAACGATCAATGCCGCGCACTATTAGCCACGGGTCCCGGCCGTTGTTAGAGGCCGGGCCCGACCCGCTGAGATGACACGACGACCCGACGCTATGACGACCCGACGGCGTGGCCCAGCGTTATAACTCGGGAGCGGACTCAGGGCGTACAGGTACGCCCTGGGTCCTTAACAGGTTAAAGGGGTACTCCCGTGGAAAACTTTTTTTTTTAAATCAACTGGTGTCAGAAAGTTAAACAGATTTGTAAATAATGTGAATTCGGGTAGAAAAACAGACATGGTGCACAACTACAATCTTGTATAATGATCTAATTGCTTCTCAGCATAATATCAAAAACTAACAGGTTGTTAGTATACATTTTTGATCAAAAAGTACAAGCCCACTCGCCACCTCAAGGCCACCTATTCAGAGTGGGTCCCTAACGTCCCTAGCATAAAATGGCGCAGCACCGGGCGGTGACAACCACCGCCGCGAAACCAATGCCCACAGGGGGGAACGACCCACCGGCAGAGCGGCCCCAATGCCACTCAAACCAGTCTATGGGCCGCACCCCCCCCCCCCCGCAGACACGGCGCCACGGCAGCAACGGACACCGCACAGCACCACACCAGTGTGAACAAGGTGTAATAGCTGTAATATTGTAATAGTGGGCATTGGTGTCGCGGCGGTGGTGGTCGCCGCACGGTGCTGCGCCATTTTATGCTAGGGACGTTAGGGACCCACTCTAAATAGGTGGCCTTGACGTGGCGAGTGGGCTTGTACTTTTTGATCAAAAATGTATACTAACAACCTGTTAGTTTTTGATATTATGCTGAGAAGCAATCAGATCATTATACAAGATTGTAGATGTGCACCATGTCTGTTTTTCTACCCGAATTCACACTGTGATTTCTATCCCCTCCTTTTTTTTTGTTTGAACATGTGTCTGCACTCTTCCCCACCCCCTCAGCCCAACCCTATATAAGTAGTAGTTAGCTACACATGGGTCATTTCTTTCCTAGCAGCCTCCTAGTCTGACTGGGAGAGCATGGTAAGTGAGCTATTACACCTTGTTCACACTGCTGTGGTGCTGTGCGGCGTCCGTTGCTGCCGTGGCGCCGTGTCAGCGGGGGGGGGGGGGGCCCATAGACTGGTTTGAGTGGCATTGGGGCCGCTCTGCCAGTGGGTCGTTCCCCCCTGTGGGCATTGGTGTCGCGGCGGTGGTTGTCGCCGCCCGGTGCTACGCCATTTTATGCTAGGGACGTTAGGGACCCACTCTAAATAGGTGGCCTTGACGTGGCGAGTGGGCTTGTACTTTTTGATCAGAAACGTATACTAACAACCTGTTAGTTTTTGATATTGTGCTGAGAAGCAATCAGATCATTATACAAGATTGTAGATGTGCGACCATGTCTGTTTTTCTACCCGAATTCAGATTTGTAAATAACTTCTATTAAAAAATCTTAATCCTTCCAGTACTTTTTAGGGGCTGTATACTAAAGAGAAATCCAAAAAAGAAATGCATTTCCTCTGATGTCCTGACCACAGTGCTCTCTGCTGACCTCTGCTGTCCATTTTAGGAATTGTCCAGAGCAGGAGAAAATCCTCATAGCAAACATATGCTGCTCTGGACAGTTCAGAAGAGAGCACTGTGGTCATGATGTCAGAGGAAATGAATTTATTTTTTGGATTTCTCTTTAGTATACAGCCCCTAAAAAGTACTGGAAGGATTACGATTTTTTAATAGAAGTGATTTACAAATCTGTTTAACTTTCTGGCACCAGTTGATTTAAAAAAAAAATAATAATAATAATAAGTTTTCCATGGGAGTACCCCTTTAAAGCAGGCTGGGTCTGTATTAGGAAAATAAGACATGGAAGGGTTTAGAAGGAGGCTGGGTCAGAACCAGGAGTAGCGATACAGGTACCAGGCATTGTATAAAAAGGTCTAGAGAGACCTGGCTGGGTTTAAATAGCAAACTTTTATAAGCTCATAAGAAACATCAAATACAAGTACATGTTGTATAGCAATAGAGCTCAGAACCAGGGGAAAATGAACGAGTATTAGGATATTGGGTGCACTGGAGGTGTTACTTTACCCCTAAGTGCACAGATCTGCTCGCCAACTGCTGTAACAGCACCTCCTCATGTATATTCGCCTGGCCTTACATGACTGCAGAGTGCCAGATGAATGTTCATTAGATCATGGCCTTTTATCTTGTACAGTGATCCCTCAACTTACAATGGCCTCAACATACAATAGTTTCAACATACAATGGTCTTTTCTGGACCATTGTAAGTTGAAACCAGACTCAACATACAATGACAATCTGGAGAAAGACAGTCCAGATCTGTGAAACTTGTCAATGGCCGAGAGAACTGACCAATCAGAATGGGCAATTTTCTGGTAAAACACCTGTATTACTGAAGTGTATGCACTGACTGGTGTCTTGTAGCGCCCCCTACAGTACAGGGAGGTATTACATGTTCTGTACTCTTTACCTGTATTACTGAAGTGTATACACTGACTGGTGTCTGGTAGCGCCCCCTACAGTACAGGGAGGTATTACATGTTCTGTACTCTTTACCTGTATTACTGAAGTGTATACACTGACTGGTGTCTGGTAGCGCCCCCTACAGTACAGGGAGGTATTACATGTTCTGTACTCTTTACCTGTATTACTGAAGTGTATGCACTGACTGGTGTCTGGTAGCGCCCCCTACAGTACAGGGAGGTATTACATGTTCTGTACTCTTTACCTGTATTACTGAAGTGTATGCACTGACTGATGTCTGGTTGCGCCCCCTACAGTACAGGGAGGTATTACATGTTCTGTACTCTTTACCTGTATTACTGAAGTGTATGCACTGACTGATGTCTGGTAGCACCCCCTACAGTACAGGGAGGTATTACATGTTCTGTACACTTTACCTGTGCCAGGGTTAGCTGCTCCTTTGGACATCAGGTGGGGGCAACTCCATGTTACATTTTTAGGGCATTGCGTGTACTGTACAGGACCCCAAAGAAGCTCCTGTCCTCTACATAGACCAGTGTTTTTCCAACCAGGGTGCCCCCAGCTGTTGCAAAACTACAACTCCCAGCATGCCCGGACAGCCTTTGGCTGTGAGGGCATGCTGGGAGTTGTAGCTTTGCAACAGCTGGAGGCACCCTGGTTGGGAAACACTGAAATAGACAGTGATTTACAGCTCCCAGCAGATCTTTATTACTTTTATATGTAAGGATTTGCTTTATCTATATTAGTTATCTACTTATTTTTCTTTAATTCTCACTTTTTTCCTATTTTTGGATGACATTTTGCGGGCTTTAGAACCAATTACCAAGCTTCCATAGAGTTCTGGTCTCAACATACAATGGTTTCGACATACAATGGTCGTCCTGGAACCAATTAATATTGTAACTTGAGGGACCACTGTATAGGCAGGTTAGAATAAAGGGGTACTCCGGTGGGAAAAAAAAGTTTTCAAATCAACTGGTGCCAGAAAGTTAAACAGATGTGTAAATTAAACAAAAAGGAAAGCACGTACGTGCACTCACCGCTCAGCGGAGACAGTTCGGTGTGGGAGTCCGGTTTACGGGGAGCTGGATCACAGCATCAGCGCAGGTGTTAATGCGCTCAGAGGCTATGCCGGCAGTTTCACACGTGAATGCGCATTCACGTGTGAAACTGCCGGCGTAACCTCTGAGCGCCACAGCACCTGCGCTGATGCTGTGATCCAGCTCCCCGTAAACCGGACTCCCACACCGAACTGTCTCCGCTGAGCGGTGAGTGCACGTACGTGCTTTCCTTTTTGTTTATATTTGATACTTTATATGTTCGTATGTTCAACCCGCAGGAGATGACTATATAGGTCGCCGAGACTGCGCTTCATCCTAGCCAAGGTGAAGTTGCCCTCTCTTTTCTCGTCTCGCCACTATTTAAATGTGTAAGTTACTTCTACATAAAAATCTTAACCCTTCCAGTACTTATCAGCAGCTGTATGCTACAGAGAAGTTTGTGAAGTTCTTTTCTGTCTGGCCACAGTGCTCTCTGCTGACACCTCTGTCTGTTTCAGGAACTGTCCAGAGCAGGAGAGGTTTTCTATGGGGATTTTCTTATTCTCTGGACAGTTCCTTACACGGACAGAGGTGTCAGCGGAGAGCACTGTGGTCAGACTGGAATGAACTGCACAATTTTCTCTGTATTATACAGCAGCTGGAAGGATTAAGATTGTGAAATAGAAGTCATTTACAAATCTGTTTAACCTTCTGGCACCAGTTGATTTGAAAAAAAAATCCCACTTGTTTCCACCAGAGTGTGTTAAGTGCTTGAGTTTTAACCTCTTCAGGACGCAGGGCGTATCTATATGCCCGTGGGAATTCCGGTCCCCACCGCTAGCCGGTTGGGGACCGGAGCCGGATGCCTGCTGAAATCGTTCAGCAGGCATCGCGGCATATCGCCCAGGGGGGTCATTATGCCCCCCCATGTCGGCGATGGCCGCAGATCGCTGGACAATTCAGTCCAGCGATCTGCGGCAACTCCGGGTCATTCGGGTCTCCAGTGATCCGGTGACCCGTAATTACTGGCTGATCGGGGCCGTCTCTGACGGCCCCAAACAGCCAGAGCCTGCAGGGGTGAGGTGGCACTGGTGCTACCTCACGATCGCCCTGATTCGTCGGCCGGTTTACCGGCCGACCAATCAGGGCACCTGCTGCGGGTGTCACTCCCGCAATCCGCTCCGCCCCTCTTCCGGAAGACGTGAGCGGGAAGACGACCCGGGTGCTGGGGACCCCGATCCCCGGCGTCCCTGTTGGGATCGGGGCCCCAGGAGCGACAGCCGCGGCAAGGGACTGACCTGCAGCAGAGCAGGAGGTGAGTGACAGCCTCCTGCTGTTGCTTGGCAACAGCTCCCAGCATGCAAAAAGGGCATGCTGGGAGCTGTAGTTATGCAACCGCAGGAGGCAGACCACCACAACTCCCAGCATTCCCTTATGGGCATGCTGGGACTTATAGTTTTGCAACAGCTGGAGGCACATTTTTTTCTATGGAAAAGTGTACCTTCAGCTGTTGTATAACTACAACTCCCAGCTTGCACAAACAGCTAAAGTGCATGCTGGGAGTTGTAGTGGTGCACCTGCTGGTTACATAACTACAACTCCCAGCATGCCCATTGGCTGTCGGTGACTGCTGAGTTGTAGTTTTGCAACAGCTGAAGGCACACTGGTTGTGAAACTCAGAGGTTTTTTTTACCTAACTCAGTGTTTCACGACCGGTGTGCTTCCAGCTGTTGCAAACTACAACTCCCAGCATGCACCGTATATGCTGGGAGTTTTAGTTTTGCAAACGCTGGAGGCACACCGGTCGTGAAACACTGAGTTAGGTAAAAAAAAACTCTGAGTTTCACAACCAGTGTGCCTTAAGCTGTTGCAAAACTACAACTCTCAGCAGTCACCGACAGCCAATGGGCATGCTGGGAGCTGTAGTTTTGCAACAGCTGGATGTCCCCCCCCCCCCCCAATGTGAACGTACAGGGTACACTCACATGGGCGGAGGTTTACAGTAAATATCCAGCTGCAAGTTTGAGCTGCGGCAAATTTTCTGCCGCAGCTCAAACTGCCAGCGAGAAACTACTGTGAACCCCCGCCCGTGCGACTGTACCCTAAAAACACTACACTAACACAAAATAAAATAAAAAGTAAAAAACACTACATATACACATACCCCTACACAGCCCCCCTCCCCAATAAAAATGAAAAACGTCTGGTACGCCACTGTTTCCAAAACGGAGCCTCCAGCTGTTGCAAAACAACTACTCCCAGTATTGCCGGACAGCCGTTGACTGTCCAAGCATGCTGGGAGTTTTACAACAGCTGGAGGCCCCCTGTTTGGGAATCACTGGCGTAGAATACCCCTATGTCCACCCCTATGCAATCCCTAATTTAGGCCTCAAATGCGCATTGCGCTCTCACTTTGGAGCCCTGTCGTATTTCAAGGCAACAGTTTAGGGTCACATATGGGGTATCGCCGTACTCGGGAGAAATTGTGTTACAAATTTTGGGGGGTATTTTCTGCTTTTACCCTTTTTAAAAATGTAAAATTTTTGGGAAAACAAGCATTTTAGATAAAAAAAAAAATTATTATACATATGCAAAAGTCGTGAAACACCTGTGGGGTATAAAGGTTCACTTAACCCCTTCTTACATTCACCGAGGGGTCTAGTTTCCAAAATGGTATGCCATGTGTTTTTTTTTTTTTTTGCTGTCCTGGCACCATTGGGGCTTCCTAAATGCGACATGCCCCCCGAGCAAAATTTGGTCTCAAAAAGCCAAATATGACTCCTTCTCTTCTGAGCATTGTAGTTCGCCCGTAGTGCACTTCAGGCCAACTTATGGGGTACCTCCATACTCAGAAGAGATGGGGTTACAAATTTTGGGGGGTATTTTCTGCTATTAACCCTTGCAAAAAGGTGAAATTTGGGGGAAACACATTTTTGTGACATTTTTTTATTAATTTTTTTATGTATGCAAAAGTTGTGAAACACCTGTGGGGTATTAAGGCTCAGTTTATTCCTTGTTACGTTCCTCAAGGGGTCTAGTTTCCAAAATGGTATGCCATGTGTTATTTTTTTGCTGTTCTGGCACCATACGGGCTTCCTAAATGCAACATGCCCCCCAAAAACCATTTCAGAAAAACACACTCTCCAAAATCCCCTTGTCGCTCCTTCGCTTCTGAGCCCTCTACTGCTCCCGCCGAACAATTTACATAGACATATGAGGTATGTCCTTACTCGAGAGAAATTGGGCTACAAATATAAGTATACATTTTCTTCTTTTACCCCTTGTAGAAATTCAAAAATTGGGTCTACAAGAACATGCGAGTGTAAAAAATGAAGATTGTGAATTTTCTCCTTCACTTTGCTGCTATTCCTGTGAAACACCTAAAGGGTTAAAACGCTGACTGAATGCCAATTTGAATACTTCGGGGGGTGTAGTTTTTATAATGGGGTAATTTGTGGGGTATTTCTAATATGAAGACCCTTCAAATCCACTTCAAACCTGAACTGATCCCTGAAAAAAAGCGAGTTTCAAAATTTTGTGAAAAATTGGAAAATTGCTGCTCAACTTTGAAGCCCTCTGGTGTCTTCCAAAAGTAAAAACTCGTCAATTTTATGATGCAAACATAAAGTAGACATATTGGAAATGTGAATTAAAAAAAATATTTGGAATATACATTTTCCTTACAAGCAGAGAGCTTCAAAGTTAGAAAAATGCAAAATTTTCTAATTTTTCATAAAATTTGGGGATTTTTCACCAAGAAAGGATGCAAGTTACCACAAAATTTTACCACTAAGTTAAAGTAGAATATGTCACGAAAAAACAATCTCGGAATCAGAATGATAACTAAAAGCATTCCAGAGTTATTAATGTTTAAAGTGACAGTGGTCAGAATTGCAAAAAACTATCGAGTCCTTAAGGTGAAAAAGGGCTAAGTCCTAAAGGGGTTAAAGATATAAAAATATTTCCTTTATTCATAATTATATATATATATATATATATATATATGTATGTATATGCATGCAAACACCTTTCAAGAACATATGGTGGTCGTAATGTACTATGAAAAACCTTATGCGATCAAATAGTCCACTCATTATGAATGCACAAAAATAACGCTGGAGTGGCGAACAGTGAGTAGGAAGGTATGAGAGACGCTTTGGTATGTGGAGTCACATATTTCTGTCTGAATGCCATGCCAACCATTGTCAGTTCTTAATTTCAAGGTCTATTACTTAGGTGGAAGTTTGAATATTACTTCAAAGACTTCTTAGAAAATGTTACAGTATTCAGGGAGAACAATCACACATACATAATGGGATGAACTACCTACCTGAACTAGGTGTCCTAGGTGTACAAGTGAGAACATCAAGAGAAAAGTTACATTACCAGATGTACTGTATGAAATAAACTTTATATTACTTTCTAGTTTATACTGCCCAAACCTAGCGACAGTCTCTTCAATCCTGTCTTAAAGGGGTTTTCTGGCTTTATACCTCATATCCCCTATCCATATCCCCCTAAGGATAGGGGATAAGATGTTATGATTGCACGGGTCCTGCCACTGGGGACCCCCACGATCTCCCCTGCATTATGTGCCGGGTGCTGCCTCCGAGATGGGGACATGATGTCATGGCCATGCCCCCTAGTAACTTCACGCTACGCCCCCTCCATTAATGAGTGTGCCAAAAAAGCCTTGGCCAACGTAAAGGTAATCTGGACAAACTTCTATTACAAGAAGAGTACAGATGGATATATAGGCTATGTAAAAGAAGACCATATGGCCTAAACGAAGGCTTCTCCTTTGGAGCATTTATATAATATCTCTCATTTGGTATCTAGGTTTGATTTTTCAGTATTATCTTGATCCAATATGTCGTTCTTCCTTTTTCTTTTGTGACTATACAGTATATTATAATGATTCTAGATTATGGTCCATTTATTCACATTCAGTCCAGGAGATGGTCCTTAGATTTCTATATGGAACGGATTATAAACAGTAGCTGTCCGGCACTGGGTTATATACTTGATATGCATAATTGCATCTTTTGTCTATGTAGAGGAGATTGGAATATGAAGCAATTCCAATCTGAAAATAACCTATCATAGATATATACCGTATGTTTTTGTTGAAATAACCACTCTGGTGGCCTTTAACTATCAATAGTACTTCAATATGCGCTGTGGTGCCAAATAAGCACAGGTTAACGAAATTTCCTATTGGCATTGCAGAATATATAAAATATTGAGACAAATATCTCCCTACTATTAAAATAAAATAAAATACGAATGTGAGGTTTACAATAGAATTCAGATACTTACCTGGAGTCCTTATGAACTCTGTAAATCATTTACATCATGAAATAATGAATAACAACATATCTTTATTATAAGAGTTCTACCTCACGTTAACAGGACATAGGTTCAATTCATATCGTCTGCAAATACCTGTCATTATGTCTAAGTGCCCTGGCATGCGCATTGAAATAGTCCTTGTTTCAGTTTTTCCAAGTCGGCGCGCATGCGCGAGTAAGTCCAACACTTCTCGCGACTCACGCCCGTGACATCCAGGGCAACATTAAGTACGCGTGCATGCGCGAGATTTTGTAAACATCACATGACCAAAACAGGAAATACGTGGTTGCTCTGCGTCCTGTATAGGTCACATTGATGTGCCGGAAAGAATACTTTTGACATAGTAGTGTGTAAACATGGTGAGTTACTATTGGCCACCAGTGGATATAAGTAATGATGACAGCATCTGATTGGCTAATCACTGAGGGGAGGACCTTCAGGATGTTCTAAAAGGAACCTCTTTGGCTTGCACGTGCTAGTATGTCTCATAGCCCCTGAGGACGTGGTTGGTACCACGAAACATGTAGGGGAGACATAGCTTCTGTGTTTTAATAACAGCATATGGTCCCAAATATACATTCTGCAGACATTAATACAATAATACTACTCCTCTGGGAGAGTTATATTCATATTATAGGGACTGTGCTGGTGTTTTTAATACACCTTTAAACATTTTAATGAATAATTAATAAAAGTGACGTTTTAACACACTCAAAATTCTATAGGAGAGGGATTATAAGCTAATAAGGGTTTCATACCCCGTCACTTTGGTGACTGGGGTTTGGTAGTGTATTATTGTAGGGATGTAAGCCCCTTGGAATTTTGTGATTTGTACATTTTGAGCTACCCTCTTTTCCCTTATTCTGCTCTTGTTTTTAATGTCACAGCTAGTGACATATCCGAAGGACATTTTAATTGTGTGGTTAAAGGGGTTATCCAGGTTTTAAAGACATATCCCCCTATACACAAGATAGGGGAAAAGTGTCTGATTGCGGGGGACCTGACTGCTAGGACCCCTATAATCTTCAAAACAGTACCCGACTCTTCTCACTCTGTGCTCCAGCCATTACCTTTACCTTCCAAAACGTTTCGGCAGTCATGGCCTATTTAGTCCTCAGCTGCAGCGGTGTCCCACCTAAGTCGGTGATTGGCTAAGCAGGCCGTCACTGTCAAAACCCTTTTGTCTCTGAAGGAGGGGGGTGGATCTCTCAGTTGGAAGAGTCAAGCACCAGTCTAGAGATTGTGGGGGTCCCAGCAGTTGGACCCCCAATGATCAGACACTTAGAGGATATGTTTTGAAAAGCTGGATAACCCCTTTACAATGCATTTTATTTTTTAAGCCCAGTTTTAGATTTACAACTGTTTTTAAAAGACTTTTTAAAATTCCCAGACATTAACATATCTATCTTGACCTACTAGGAGACTGGAATCACTTTCGTAGCACCCAACTGCACACTGAATAGAGAGGTGGCTGAGCACTTTTCATCATTACTTCCCATAGACTTGAGTGGAGAAAGCTGGAGTCATATGTGTCTTTCTCTCCCTCTTCTTCTACCTATGTGGCTAACTCACTTTAAAGGGGTACTCCGGTGGAAAACATATATATATATTTTTTTTAAATAAAATGGTGCCAGAAAGTTAAACAGATTTGTAAATTACTTCTATTAAAAAATCTTAATCCTTCCAGTACTTATTAGTTGCTGAATACTACAGTGGAAATTATTTTCTTTTTGGAACACAGAGCTCTCTGCTGACATCATGACCACAGTGCTCTCTGCTGACATCTCTGTCCATTTTAGGAACTGTCCAGAGCAGCATATGTTTGCTATGGGGATTTTCTCCTACTCTGGACGGTACTTAAAATGGACAGAGATGTCAGCAGAGAGCACTGTGCTCGTGATTCAGCAGAGAGCTCTGTGTTCGAAAAAGAAAATAATTTCCTCTGTGGTATTCAGCAGCTAATAAGTACTGGAAGGATCAAGATTTTTTAATAGAAGCAATTTACAAATCTGTTTACCTTTCTGCCACCAGTTGATAAAAAAAAAAAAAAAAAAAAGTTTGAGTACCCCTTTAACCTGTTATGGACCACGGACGTACCGTTACATCCTGATTCCTTTCCCTTTCTATAACGCTGGGTCACGACGTGGCCCCACATCATAGCGGGTCGGGCCGGGACCCGTGGCTAATAGCGCGCGGCAATGATCGCTGTGCCGCACGCTAATTACCCTTTAGACATAGTTACATAGTACGGTCGAAAAAAGACATATGTCCATCAAGTTCAACCAGGGAATTAAGGGGTAGGGGTGTGGCGCGATATTGGGGAAGGGATGGGATTTTATATTTCTTCATAAGCATTAATGTTATTTTGTTCCAGGAATATATCTAATCCTGTTTTAAAGCTGTTAATTTTTCCTGCTGTGACCAGTTCCTGAGGTACACTGTTCCATAAGTTCACAGTTCTCATGGTAAAGAAGGCGTGTCACCCCTTGAGACTAAACTTTTTCTTCTCCAGACGGAGGGAGTGCCCCCTCGTCCTTTGGGGGGGTTTAACCTGGAACAGTTTTTCTCCATATTTTTTGTATGGGCCATTAATATACTTATATACGTTTATCATATCCCCCCTTAACCCCTTAAGGACCGGAGGTTTTTCCGTTTTTGCATTTTCGTTTTTTGCTCCTTGCCTTTAAAAAATCATAACTCTTTCAAATTTACACCTAAAAATCCATATTATGGCTTATTTTTTGCGCCACCAATTCTACTTTGTAATGACGTCAGTCATTTTGCCCAAAAATCTATGGTGAAGCGGGAAAAAAAATCATTGTGCGACAAAATTGAAAAAAAAACGCTGTTTTGTAACTTTTGGGGGCTTCCGTTTCTACGTAGTACATTTTTCGGTAAAAATGACACCTGATATGTATTCTGTAGATCCATACGATTAAAATGATACCCTACTTATATAGGTTTGATTTTGTCGGACTTCTGGAAAAAATCATAACTACATGCAGGAAAATTAATACGTTTAAAATTGTCATCTTCTGACCCCCTATAACTTTTTTATTTTTCCGTGTATGGGGCGGTATGAGGGCTCATTTTTTGCGCCGTGATCTGAAGTTTTTAACGGTACCATTTTTGCATTGATAGGACTTATTGATCACTTTTTATCCATTTTTAAATGATATAAAAAGTGACCAAAAATGCACTATTTTGGACTTTGCACACTGATCTTCTATGTTGATCACTGGTTTCTCATAAGAAACCAGTGATCAACGATTCTGCCGGATGACTGCTCATGCCTGGATCTCAGGCACTGAGCAGTCATTCGGCGATCGGACAGCGAGGAGGCAGGAAGGGGCCCTCCCGCTGTCCTGTCAGCTGTTCGGGATGCCGCGATTAGCCGCGGCTATCCCGAACAGCCCGACTGAGCTAGCCGGGAACTTTCACTTTCACTTTTAGCCGCGCGGCTCAGCTTTGAGCGCGCGGCTAAAGGGTTAATAGCGCGCGGCGCCGCGATCGGCGCTGCGCGCTATTAGAGGCGGGTCCCGGCTTCGCTATGACGCCGGGCCCGCCATGATATGACGCGGGGTTACTGTGTAACCCCGCGTTATATCAGAAGAGCAGGACCAAGGACGTACCGGTACGTCCTTGGTCCTTAAGGGGTTAAACGTCTCTTCTCAAGACTAAACAATTGTAACTCCTTTAATCGCTCCTCATAGCTAAGATGTTCCATGCCCCATATTAGTTTAGTCGCGCGTATCTGCACCCTTTCCAACACCGCAGTGTCCCTTTTATGGACAGGTGACCAAAACTGAACAGCATATTCCAGGTGAGGCCGTACCAATGCTTTATAAAGGGGGAGTATTATGTCCCTGTCCCTTGAGTCCATGCCTCTTTTGATATATGACAATATCCTGCCGGCTTTGGAAGCAGCAGCCTGACATTGTGCTATTCTGTAGTCTGTGATCTACAAGTACACCCAGATCCTTCTCTACCAGTGACTCTGCCAGTTTAATCCCCCCTAAGACATACGACGCATGCAGGTTATTAGTACCCAGATGCATAACTTTACATTTATCCACATTGAACCTCATTTGCCAAGTGGATGCCCAGACACTTAGTCTATCCAAGTCATCTTGTAACTTATGCACATCCTCTATAGACTGTACTGTGCTACAAAGCTTGGTGTAGTCTGCAAAGATAGAAACAGAGCTGTTAATACCATCCTCTATATCATTGATAAATAAATTAAACAGCAGCGGGCCCAGTACTGAACCTTGGGGTACACCACTAATAACCGGGGACCAATCAGAGTACGAATCATTTACCACCACTCTCTGGGTACGATCCATGAGCCAGTGTTCAATCCAGTTACAAACTAAAATTTCCAAACCCAAAGACCTTAACTTACCTGTCAGACGTCTATGAGGGACAGTATCAAATGCTTTAGCAAAATCCAGAAACACTATATCCACAGCCATTCCTCTATATACAGAGCCCCCCTCTATATACACAGCCCCCTCTATATACAGAGCCATTCCTCTGTCAAGGCTTCTACTCACCTCTTCATAAAAGCAAATTAGATTGGTTTGACAACTTCTATCCTTAGTAAACCCATGCTGGCTATCACTTATAATACTATTATCCCCTATGTATTCCTGTATGTAATCCCTTATAAGTCCTTCAAACAATTTACCCACAATGCACGTTAAACTTACCGGTTTATAATTGCCTGGCGAAGACCTAGAGCCCTTTTTGAATATTGGCACCACATTCGCCTTGCGCCAGTCCCTTGGCACAATACCAGACACCAGTGAATCTCTAAATATCATGAACAAGGGTACAGATATTACTGAACTTACCTCTCTAAGAACTCTTGGGAGCAATCCATCTGGCCCTGGAGATTTGCTTACATTTATATTACTTATTACTGTTCAAAGTTTAACGCCACATCTAAAGTGAAAGTAAATCACTGCCGGTTAGCTCAGGGGGCTGTTCAGGATCGCCGCGGCGAAATCACAGCATCCCGAACAGCTCTGGGACACGAGGAGGGTCTCCTACCTTGCCTCCTGGTGTCCAATCGCCGAATGACTGCTCAGTGCCTGAGATCCAGGCATGAGCAGTCAAGCGGCAGAATCATTGATCAATGGTTTCCTATGAAAAACCATTGATCAATGTAAAAGATCAGTGTGTGCAGTGTTATAGCTCTCTATGGGAGCTATAACATTGCAAAAAAAGGGAATAAAGATCATTTAACCCCTTCCCTAATAAAAATTTGAATTACCCCCCTTTTCCCATTTAAAAAAAAACAGTGTAAATAAAAATAAACATATATGGTATCGCCGCGTGCGGAAATGTCCGAATTATAAAAATATATCAATAATTAAACCGCACAGTCAATGGCGTGCACGCCAAAAAATTCCAAAGTCCAAAATAGTGTATTTTCGATCAATAAGTCCTATCAATACAAAAATGGTACCGCTAAAAACAGATCACGGCACAAAAAATTAGCCCTCATACTGCCCCATACGCGGTAAAATAAAAAAGTTATAGGGGTAAGAAGATGACAATTTTAAACGTATAAATTTTCCTGCATGTAGTTATGATTTTTTTCAGATGTATGACAAAATCAAACCGATATAAGTAGGGGATCATTTTAACCGTATGGACCTACAGAATAAAGAATATGTGTCATTGTTACTGAAAAATGTACAGGTGTAGAAACGGAAGCCCCAAAAGGTACAAAATGGCGGTTTTTTTTTCCCAATTTTGCCTCACAATGTTTTTTTTTTCCATTTCACCGTAGATTTTTTTGGGATAAAATGACTAATGTCACTGCAAAGAAGAATTGGTGGCACAAAATATAAGCCATCATATGGATTTTTAGGTGCAAAATTTAAAGGGTTATGATTTTTTTAAAGGTAAGGAGTGCAAAAATGGAAAAACCCATGGTCCTTAAGGGGTTAAAAGGGAACTTGCCATCACTTTTATCTTGCCTGATCCATGAGTTATTGGGATAACCCCTAGTGTTTTTTTTTTTTTTATCTGCAGAACCTTCTATTTAGTTTTTTGTATATATTTTTTTTGAGTCTTTTCTCAAGCCTTATGATAATCAACACAAAAAAACGTTTCTATAGTTCATTAATGGTACAGAAAGATGCCTTCCCAGCACCACCAGCATGGAATGTTTTCTCCCTGAGAACTTCAGCACATAACACTGGCCCCCCCAAAATGTATATATAAGCATGCATGTTTATTCTTTCATGATTTGATATGTGGTCTGGGGGACAACAAAATGCATATCATGTTTATAATATGAAACTATATCAAAGCCATGAATAAGGATTGTACGTCAGAAACACGTCGGTGAAGAAATTATATTGAATTTATACTACAGTTTAAAATTTGAACCATCAGAGCTGGAAGTTTTTCTTCTTTGGTTTATGTGTAAATATACATGGGATCTCATTCATTGTAGAAAAAAATACAAATATACAGCTTCTTTTATATATCAAATACCACAGTTGAGTCTATTACATTATTTATATAAATGGCGATGACCCATAGCTGCACATGTGGCCTCTAGACATCATTCACGTTAATGGTTTTCATCTTCTATTCAATGGGGATAAATGGCGCGGATCACTCTCATAGGCCTCCAATTTCCTGCCTCACAAACTACATTCACATTAGAAGATGCTCATTTTTGTGATTCATTTCAAAGATTTCAGCTTTCTGTTCCATTGAAATGCTCATTACTATTATGCAATAAACAAAACATGGGAAAAGGAAGGAATCTAAGTATAAAGGGCAGAAGAAAGAAAACCATACTGGAATGTGCACTCTTCACTCATTTATGAGATGTAGGTAATAAAACTGCAAAAAGAAAGCCTGAACGGGGATTAGAATAAGCCTTATACCTTAAACCTGGGCCAGGTTTAGGTTGGTGGAGGAACGGGTTCTATCTTTGGGACCCAGGGACACAGCCAATTTTCCCGTTTGCGTTTTTTTCCTTCCTCTCATGTCACTCCACACCCTGTGATGTCACACCACGCCCTCTCCATTCATGTCTATGGGAGGGGGAGTGGTGTGACGTCACAAGGGGGCATGGCCGCAGGTCATAACCACTGCCCCAGGAACCCGGCGTTGTTTGGAACACAGAGTGCTGTGGGAGATTGCGGGGGGCCCCAGCAGTGGGACCCCCACAATCAGACATCTTATCCCCTATCCTTTGGATAGGGGATAAGATGTCTAGCAGTAAAGTACCCCTTTAAGCCCCTCTCAGACAGACTCTATAAGCAGATCGCTAAATGGCAGATCGCTAAATGGCAGGCTTGTTACGGATGTGCTGATTGGAAAGCCAACAAGCATTGCACCTTTCATGCTCTCTCTTAAATGCCCCAAATACTATTGATCATGGAACTAAAGTAGTTAAATGATTAACATCAGCAATCACGCTGATAGTGATCACTCACAGTACTTAACATGTATGATATGTTGAACTAAAACCGAGGCGGCTGCGTAGTCTGTCATGCTCAGAGCTGCGGACCCGGCCTGATAGCTGATATGAAGATAAAATAAATTATACAATGAAAGAGAGTAGCGTGCACTCACCGCAGGTAAACAGCTGCAGGCCCGAGGTCCGGGATCACCGCGGCATAGACGGAGACGGTAAGGGGCGCTCAAAGGCTACACCGGCTGTTTCGGACGTAGGAACGTCCTTCTTCCGGCCTCCTGGAGGCCGTAAGAAGGACGTTCCTACGTCCGAAACAGCCAGCGTAGCCTCTGAGCGCCCCTTACCGTCTCCGTCTATGCCGCGGTAATCCCGGACCTCGGGCCAGCAGCTGTTTACCCGCGGTGAGTGCACGCTACTCTCTTTCATTGTATTGTTTGATACTTTATCTAGTGTATGCACCCCGCAGGTGCTGCGTTGTTACTTATCTGGTCCGGAGGCTGCCTGTGTATACCAGTGGTATCGTATATCTGCATGCTTAAGCTGCACAGTGTGCTCTCTCCCTCTCTAGTGGCTTAATAAAATAAATTATACCTGAATTTTAGCTGGTGGCAGTTTGCAAAGTTATAAAATCAAGTTTTACTTTTAAGATCAAAAGTCTTAGAGGCCTATGCCTCCCTGCTCTTTGTGATTGATGTAAAAACGTCAGTACTGGAAACCATATCCTCCATAGCAATCATGTAGAATTGGAAGGAGTGGGGGAGGGAGGAGGCATGCATACAACAGTTTAGCACGGTCTCGATGACCCTTAAAGAATACCTCTCATGATCGTGTTGAATTTTATAATCCTCCCAATTCACTGCCCCCATCATGATAAATCTCCCCCATCCTTTATTTTTTATTATTTTTTAGTTTTCTACCTTGATATTGCTCTGTATTTTCTGCTCAGTAAGATTCACAGACTGGGAAGGGGCGTTCCCCAGCAGGTGTAACATCATCTGAAGCCATACAGAAAAGAACTTCCTCCCTACACACAGCCCAGAGCAGTTCAGTGTGAGATGAGCTATGATTGGCAAAGGCTACACACACACCCTCAGAACTCCAGACTGCATTTCCTGACTTTGGACTTCTGTCAGGCCAGCAGGAGTCCAAAGTCTCTGCAAGAGATGGGGGGGGGGGGGGGGGATGTGCTTTGGACAAGCAGAGAGACAGCTTTTTTTAAACACAAATAAAACATAGAAAACTTCATTTTTTCTTAACCCCTTAACGACGCAGGACGTATATTTACGTCCTGCGCCGACTCCCGCGATATGAAGCGGGATCGCGCCGCGATCCCGCATCATATCGCGTCGGTCCCGGCACTAATCAACGGCCGGGACCCGCGGCTAATACCACACATCGCCGATCGCGGTATTAACCCTTTAGAAGCTTCTAACGTGAAACTGAAAGTATCCCGGCTGCTCTGTCGGGCTGTTCGGGACCGCCGCGGTGAAATCGCGGCGTCCCGAACAGCTGATCGGACACCGGGAGGGCTCTTATCTGCCTCCTCGGTGTCCGATCGACGAATGACTGCTCCGTGCCTGAGATCCAGGCAGGAGCAGTCAAGCGCCGATAATGCTGATCACAGGCGTGTTAATACACGCCAGTGATCAGCATAGGAGATCAGTGTGTACAGTGTTATAGGTCCCTATGGGACCTATAACACTGCAAAAAAAAAGTAAAAAAAAAGTGTTAATAAAGGTCATTTAACCCCTTCCCTAATAAAAGTTTGAATCACCCCCCTTTTCCCATAAAAAAAAATAAAACAGTGTAAAAAAATAAATAAATAAACATATGTGGTATCGACGCGTGCGTAAATGTCCGAACTATAAAAATATATCATTAATTAAGCCGTACGGTCAATGGCGTGCGCGCAAAAAAATTCCAAAGTCCAAGCAAGCGTATTTTGGTCACTTTTTATAACATTAAAAAATGAATAAAAAGTGATCAAAAAGTCAAAACAAAAGTGATCAAAAAGTCAAAACAAAAGTCAAAACAAAAATCATACCGATAAAAACTTCAGATCACGGCGCAAAAAATTAGTCCTCATACCGCCCCGTACGTGGAAAAATAAAAAAGTTATAGGGGTCAGAAGATGACATTTTTAAACGTATAAATTTTCCTGCATGCAGTTATGATTTTTTCCAGAAGTGCGACAAAATCAAACCTATATAAGTAGGGTATCATTTTAACCGTATGGACCTACAGAATAATTATAAGGTGTAATTTTTACCGAAATAGGCACTGCGTAGAAACGGAAGCCCCCAAAAATTACAAAATGGCGTTTTTTTTACGATTTTGTCGCACAATGATTTTTTTTTCCATTACGCTGTGCATTTTTGGGTAAAATGACTAATGTCACTGCAAAGTAGAATTGGCGACGCAAAAAATAAGCCATAATATGGATTTTTAGGTGGAAAATTGAAAGGGTTATGATTTTTAAAAGGTAAGGAGGAAAAAACGAAAGTGCAAAAATGGAAAAACCCTGAGTCCTTAAGGGGTTAAACAAATTTTTGGTATCTTTAAATCAGCTATCTGCCCATATCTGAAGCTCTCAGCATGATATAGAGTAGACAGATTCCCTTTACTGGGCTAATACAAAATTTGGGATTCATAAAGAGCTTCATAAGAATACTTTTCAATTAGCTGAGGCAAAAATGATATGGCATCAGGTTCAGCTGTGTCTTGGAAAAATATTATCATCCACCGCTGTAAGTGCACCTATTGCACCTCTCCAATATCAAGCTGGTAAAGTGGCACTTTTGTTATCCAGCCCTTGAAGAAATTTGAGCTTTAAAGATATGGAATATGGATATGGAATATGGAGTGAACATCTTTAATTTTAAATGTCAGCCATTTATAAGAGTGGAAAATGGCAGAGAATATGTCACTATTATGCTGCAGATGGAAAACTCATTAAAGGGCAAAGTAGGTGATGCGGCCTTCAAGCTGTGGCGGTCAGCAAAACTGCAACAGGTAAAGAGAAAAAATATATAAAAATCACATAATAAAGAAAAACATCAGTATGCAGGAGAATAACATGCGGTTTTGCACTGTAGTAGTCACAGACCTTTGTGCAGCACCGTTTCCTCCTATGAATGGGGTGTGGCTGTGAAGAGGAGGCGTGGCTTGTTAAGCTTTGTATTTATGCAGCAAAATAAGGGGGTGACCATAATATCATTACACGATACTATATGTAATGAATTAGTCACATGGATATCTATCTACTGTAAGTGAGAATAAGGTGCATTTCTAAAGGCTATCATATATACACATTCTTAGCATAGATATTAAAGTTTTTTATTTGACTATACTGTAAAGTTAGTATAGTTCGTAACATAGTTTCTGTACCAGTGTTTGGTGGTGGTCTTGCAATTCGATCTTTGCCCCGATGTTCATTTTTAGCAGCATACAAAAATGAGTGTCATCTCAGGTTTTCCCAGTTTGCAGTACGGCCCGAGACATTACATCACTAGTCAGGTGTTGAAAGGAGCCTGTCTTTGCTTCAATGGGTGCAGCGACCGCTGGGTGGGAGGGAGATCATTCTCCACAGGGCTGCATGGAATTGCCAAGGTGTGTTTCAATGGGTTAGATGGCTGATGTGTGTGAGGTAGAAAAGTGAACTCACACTTACAAACAAGGGATCCTGGGACTTGTAGTTGGAGGGAGGGAACTCCAACAGGAAATAGCAATTTCACAAAAAGAAAGCAACAACGTTATGGTGGACTCACAACACAGCCATTTTAACCAAAGACAAGCACAAATCCTTCCTAAGAATGTCCCTTACTGTCTAGCAGGTAAGTACTAAAGTCACCTTATGGTGGATAACCCCTTTAAGTAAATAGTGCAAAGATATGTGCTATACCTATAATGAATCTAGGAATCACTTTTGGCATATTCATTTAAGACTGTCCTACAATGTTAAGTGTTCATTTCTTGTTTTCTCTACAACTGCTTATTAGCTCTAGATTTGCTTTAGTAGTCCACATTGCAGTATATAGTGGCTTCTTTGTTTAAATGGAATCATTCATCAGATTTTGATTTTACCCTATATAATGCTTGGCAAAGTGTTATATAAGGTAAAATCTTTATCCTCACCATCCCTGGGGGACGCTCCTGTCTCCAGGGATGGTGAAGTTATGAAGTTATAAACAAGTCACCGCCACGGCCGTATGTAGCCCTCTGGGCGGGGAGCTCCACTCACCTACTCCCGTTCTTCGTCCGGCAGCAATGCCCCCTTTGCTTGATTGACTGGCCCCGTCATCGTTCTGCTCACTGAACTGATGGAGCAGAGTGGAGCCTGTCACCTACTCCCATTCTTCGGCCGGCAGCGACGCCCCCCGCCCAAGGTACTACTTATGGCCACGGTGTAGTTTATTAACTTCATAACTTCACCATCCCTGAATTTCAGCGGTGGACAATTCCGCTGCTGAAATTGTTCTGCGCAAAGAAGGAACATGTTCCTTCTTTGTGCAGAAGTTCACAAGCACTGCATAGCTGTCAAAGGTGACGGTGCAGTGCTGCACGGTCGCCAGAACAGAATCTCCGCTTGCGGAATTCTGTGAATGGAGATTCCACAGTGTGAACATACCTTAAGTGTGCGGGGGAAAGCAGAGAGAACAGTCAGTGGGCAGGAAAACATGACTCACAGGCTTTTTCTATAAATGGGTGGGGAAGCAGGACTCACAGGCTTTCCCTATAAGTGGGTGGAGGAAGCAGGACTCACAGGCTTTCCCTATAAGTGGGTGGAGGAAGCAGGACTTACAGGCTCTTTCTATAAGTGGATGGAGGAAGCAGGACTCACAGGGTTTCTCTATAAGTGGGTGGAGAAAGCAGTACTCACAGGTTTTCTCTATAAGTGGGTGGGGGAAGCAGGACTCACAGTGGGGATCAAAAGTTTGGGCACCTCAGGTAAAAATGTGTATTAATGTGCATAAGGAAAGATGGAAAAATCTCCAAAAGGCATCACATTTCAGATTAGACATTCTTATAATATGTCAACAAAAGTAAGATTTTATTTCCATCATTTACACTTTCAAAATAACAGGAAATAAAGAAAATGGTGTCTGCAAATGTTTGGGCACCCTGCAGAATTTATAGCATGCACTGCCCCCTTTGCAAAGCTGAGACCTGCCAGTGTCATGGATTGTTCTCAATTATCATCTGGGAAGACCAGGTGATGTCAATCTCAAAGGTTTTAATTGCCCAGACTCATCTGACCTTGCCCCAACAATCAGCACCATGGGTTCTTCTAAGCAGTTGTCTAGAAATCTGAAACTGAAAATAGTTGACGCTAACAAAGCTGGAGAAGGCTATAAGAAGATAGCAAAACGTTTTCACATGTCAATATCCTTTGTTCAGAATGTAATTAAGAAATGACAGTCATCAGGAACAGTGGAAGTTAAAGCAAGATCTGGAAGACCAAGAAAAATATCAGACAGAAAAGCTCACATGATTGTGAGAGAAACAATTCAAAACCCACGTTTGACTGCACAATCCCTCCAGAAAGATCTGGCAGACACGGGAGTTGTGGTACACTATTTCACTATATAGAGATACTTGTATAAATATGGTCTTCATGGAAGAGTCATCAGAAGAAAACCTCTTCTACTTCCTAACCACAAAAATCAGCCTTTGAACTTTGCAAATGAACATATAGACAAGCCTGATGCATTTTGGAAACAAGTTCTGTGGACCGATGAGGTTAAAATTGAACTTTTTGGCCAGAAAGAGCAAAGGTACGTTTGGAGAAGAAGGGGAACAAAATTTAATGAAAAGAACCTCTGTCCAACTGTTAAGCATGGGGGTGGATCAATCATGCTTTGGGGTTGTATTGCAGCCAGTGGCACAGGTAACATTTCATGAGTAAAAGGAAAAATGGATTCAATAAAATTTCAGCAAATTTTGGATGCTAACTTGATGCCATCTGTTAAAAAGCTGAAGTTAAAGAGAGGATGGCTTCTACAAATGGATAATGATCCTAAACACACATCGAAATCCACGGGGGATTTGTGGCGTAAACTGAAGGTTTTGCCATGGCCTTCACAATCTCCTGACCTCAATCTATGGATAGACCTTAAAAGAGCAGTGCGTGACAGACAGCCCAGAAATCTCAAAGAACTGGAAGACTTTTGTAAGGAAGAATGGGCAAAGATACCTCAAACAAGAATTGGAAGACTCTTGGCTGGCTGCAAAAAGCGTTTACAAGCTGTGATACTTGCCAAAGGGGGCAGTACAAGATATTAACTCTGCAGGGTGCCCAAACTTTTGCAGATGCCATTTTTTTGTTTTCTGTTATTTTGAAAGAGTAAATGATGGAAATAAAATCTAACTTTTGTTGACATATTATAAGAATGTCTAATCTGGAACTTGATGCCTGTCACGATTCGGCTGGCTGGAGGTGGATCCTCTGTGCCAGAGAGGGATTGGCGTGGACCGTGTTGGTGGACCGGTTCTAAGTTGCTACTGGTATTCACCAGAGCCCGCCGCAAAGCGGGATGGTCTTGCAGCGGCGGTAGCAACCAGGTCGTATCCACCAGCAACGGCTCAACCTCTCTGACTGCTGAAGATAGGCGCGGTACAAGGGAGTAGACAAGAGCAAGGTCGGACGTAGCAGAAGGTCAGGGCAGGCAGCAAGGATCGTAGTCAGGGGCAACGGCAGGAGGTCTGGAACACAGGCTAGGAACACACAAGGAAACGCTTTCACTGGCACAATGGCAACAAGATCCGGCGAGGGAGTGCAGGGGAAGTGAGGTATAAGTAGGGAGTGCACAGGTGAACACACTGATTAAGCCTGCTGCGCCAATCAGTGGCGCAGTGGCCCTTTAAATTGCAGAGACCCGGAGCGCGCGCCCTAAGGAGCGGGGCCGCGCGCACCGGGACAAGACAGACGGGGAACAAGTCAGGTACGGGAGCCGGGATGCGCATCGCAAGCAGGCGCCTCCCGCATCGCGAATCGCATCCCGGCTGAGAGAGATATTGCAGCGCACCTGGTCAGCAGGTCTGACCGGGGCGCTGCAATTGCGAGGATGCTGCGAGCGCTCCGGGGAGGAGCGGGGACCCGGAGCGCTCGGCGTAACAGTACCCCCCCCCTTGGGTCTCCCCCTCTTCTTGGAGCCTGAGAACCTGAGGCTAAGACTTTTGTCTAGGATGTTGTCCTCAGGTTCCCAGGATCTCTCTTCTGGGCCACAGCCTTCCCAATCCACTAAAAATTTTTTTTTTCCTCTGACCGTCTTGGAGGCCAGAATCTCCTTCACGGAGAAGACGTCAAAAGAACCGGAAACAGGAGTGGGAGAAACAAGTTTGGGAGAGAAGCGGTTAATGATGAGTGGTTTAAGGCGAGAGACATGGAAGGCATTGGGAATACGAAGAGAAGGAGGAAGAAGGAGTTTGTAAGAGACAGGGTTAATCTGGCACAAGACTTTGAAAGGACCAAGATAGCGTGGTCCCAGTTTGTAACTGGGGACACGAAAGCGGACATATTTAGCGGAGAGCCATACCTTGTCTCCGGGAGCAAAAATGGGGGGAGTTCTTCTTTTCTCATCGGCAAATCTTTTCATCCGGGATGAAGCCTGTAAAAGAGAATTTTGGGTCTCTTTCCATATGGTGGAAAGATCACGAGTCACTTCATCCACAGCGGGCAAACCAGAGGGCAAGGGAGTAGGGAGGGGGGGAAGAGGGTGACGGCCGTACACCACGAAAAATGGGGACTTAGCAGAAGATTCGGAGACTCTGAAGTTGTATGAGAATTCGGCCCATGGTAGAAGATCTGCCCAGTCATCCTGGCGGGAGGAAACAAAATGCCGTAAATAGTCACCCAGGACCTGATTAATTCTTTCTACTTGCCCATTGGATTGGGGATGATAAGAAGAAGAGAAGTTTAATTTGATCTTGAGCTGTTTACAGAGGGCCCTCCAGAATTTAGATACGAATTGGACGCCTCTATCCGAGACGATATGCGTGGGCAAACCGTGAAGGCGAAAAATGTGTACAAAAAATTGCTTTGCCAACTGAGGCGCTGAAGGAAGACCAGGAAGAGTAATAAAATGTGCCATCTTGGAAAATCGATCAACGACCACCCAAACAACTGTGTTGCCACGGGAAGAGGGCAAGTCTGTAATAAAGTCCATACCATTCTGTGACCAAGGCTGTTCGGGGACAGGCAGAGAATGAAGGAGGCCAGCAGGCTTCTGGCGAGGAGTCTTATCCTGGGCACAGACAGTACAGGCCCGTACAAAATCAACAACATCCGTCTCCAGAGTCGGCCACCAATAAAAACGAGAGATGAGTTGCAAGGATTTTTTGATGCCCGCATGGCCTGCGAGGTGGGAGGAGTGTCTTCCCTTGAGGAGTTTGCCTGATGGAGGCTGGAGAAGT
The DNA here is from genome assembly GCF_029499605.1 of Hyla sarda. NCBI lineage: Eukaryota > Metazoa > Chordata > Amphibia > Anura > Hylidae > Hyla > Hyla sarda. The sequence goes on along the minus strand of NC_079190.1, from coordinate 31,197,728 downwards.
GGAGATCAGACAGTCAGGAGGAATGATGTGTTGCGGAGAGACCTCTACTTCAGAGGCATCAGAAGAACGAGAGAGGGCATCGGCCCTAATGTTCTTGTCAGCAGGGCAAAAATGAATTTCAAAGTTAAAACGGGCAAAGAACAACGACCACCTGGCCTGGCGAGGGTTCAGTCGTTGGGCAGACTGGAGATAGGAGAGATTCTTGTGATCAGTGTATATGATAACTGGAAATTTTGATCCCTCCAGCAGGTGCCTCCATTCCTCAAGCGCCAATTTAATGGCCAGTAGTTCTCGATCCCCGATGGAGTAGTTTCTCTCCGCCGGAGAGAAGGTCCTAGAAAAAAAAACACAAGTAACAGCATGCCCGGAAGAATTTTTTTGTAGAAGGACAGCTCCAGCTCCCACTGAGGAGGCATCTACCTTCAATAGGAAGGGTTTAGATGGGTCAGGTCTGGAGAGCACAGGAGCAGAAGCAAAGGCAGACTTGAGATGTTTAAATGCGTCTTCTGCTTGGGGAGACCAGGACTTGGGATTGGCATTTTTCTTGGTTAAAGCCACGATAGGAGCAACAATAGTGGAAAAGTGTGGAATACATTGTCTGTAATAATTGGCGAACCCCAATTGGATAGCACGGAGTCCGGAGGGGCGTGGCCAATCTAAGACGGCAGAGAGTTTATCTGGGTCCATTTGTAGTCCCTGGCCAGAGACCAAGTATCCTAGGAAAGGAAGAGATTGACATTCAAAGAGACATTTCTCCATTTTGGCATAAAGTTGATTGTCCCGAAGTCTCTGAAGAACCATGCGGACATGCTGGCGGTGTTCTTCTAAGTTGGCAGAAAAAATCAGAATATCGTCCAGATAAACCACAACACAGGAATATAGGAGATCACGAAAAATTTAATTAACAAAGTCTTGGAAGACGGCAGGGGCGTTGCACAGGCCAAAGGGCATGACCAGATACTCAAAGTGTCCATCTCTGGTGTTAAATGCAGTCTTCCATTCGTCCCCCTCCCTGATGCGGATGAGATTATAAGCCCCCTCTTAAGTCCAGTTTGGTAAAGATGTGGGCACCTTGTAGGCGATCAAAGAGTTCCGAGATAAGAGGTAAGGGTTAGCGGTTTTTTACCGTGATTTTATTAAGTCCGCGGTAATCAATGCAAGGACGTAGGGAGCCATCTTTTTTGGACACAAAAAAAAAATCCAGCTCCGGCAGGAGAGGAGGACTTGCGGATAAACCCCTTTTTTAAATTTTCCTGGATGTACTCTGACATGGCAAGAGTCTCTGGAGCAGACAGAGGATAGATTCTGCCCCGGGGTGGAGTAGTACCCGGGAGGAGGTCAATAGGACAGTCATAAGGCCTGTGAGGAGGTAAAGTCTCAGCTTGCTTTTTGCAAAAAACGTCAGCATAGTCCATATAAGCCTTAGGAAGACTGGATACAGGGGGAACCACAGGGTCACGGCAGGGAGTACTGGGAACCGGTTTAAGACAGTCCTTGTGACAAGAAGTACCCCAGTTCTTGATTTCTCCTGTGGACCAATCAAGGGTTGGGGAATGGCGTTGAAGCCACGGTAATCCAAGAAGAATTTCAGAAGTGCAGTTGGAGAGGACCAAAAATTCAATATTTTCGTGATGAGGTCCGATGCACATTAGGAGAGGTTCCGTGCGGTAACGCACGGTACAGTCCAATCTTTCATTGTTAACAGAATTGATGTAGAGGGGTCTGGCAAGACTGGTCACCGGGATGTTGAACCTGTTGATGAGAGAGGCCAAAATAAAATTTCCTGCAGATCCGGAATCCAAGAAGGCCATAGCAGAGAAGGAGAAGGTAGAGGAAGATATCCGCACAGGCACAGTAAGGCGTGGAGAAGCAGAGTTGACATCAAGAACTGTCTCACCTTTGTGCGGAGTCTGCATACGTCTTTCCTGGAGGGGAGGACGGATAGGACAATCCTTCAAGAAGTGTTCGGTACCGCCACAGTACAGGCACAGATTCTCCATGTGGAGTCGTGTCCTCTCTTGAGGTGTCAAGCGAGACCGGTCAACTTGCATAGCCTCCACGGCGGGAGGCACAGGAACGGATTGCAGAGGACCAGAGGAGAGAGGAGCCGGGGAGAGAAACCGCCTCGTGCGAACAAAGTCCATATCCTGGCGGAGCTCCTGACGCCTTTCGGAAAAACGCATGTCAATGCGGGTGGCAAGATGAATAAGTTCATGCAGGTTAGCAGGAATTTCTCGTGCGGCCAGCACATCTTTAATGTTGCTGGATAGGCCTTTTTTAAAGGTCGCGCAGAGGGCCTCATTATTCCAGGATAATTCGGAGGCAAGAGTACGGAATTGGATGGCGTACTCGCCAACAGAAGAATTACCCTGGACCAGGTTCAGCAGGGCAGTCTCAGCAGAAGAGGCTCGGGCAGGTTCCTCAAAGACACTTCGAATCTCCGTGAAGAAGGAGTGTACAGAGGCAGTGACAGGGTCATTGCGGTCCCAGAGCGGTGTGGCCCATGACAGAGCTTTCCCAGACAGAAGGCTGACTACGAAAGCCACCTTAGACCTTTCAGTAGGAAACTGGTCCGACATCATCTCCAAGTGCAGGGAACATTGCGAAAGAAAGCCACGGCAAAACTTAGAGTCCCCATCAAAATTTATCCGGCAAGGATAATCGTAGGCCGGAAGCAGCCACTCGCTGCGGAGGAGGTGCAGGAGCTGGCGGAGGAGATTGTTGCTGGAGCTGTGGTAATAGCTGCTGTAGCATCACGGTCAGTTGAGACAGCTGGTGGCCTTGTTGCGCTATCTGTTGCGACTGCTGGGCGACCACCGTGGTGAGGTCGGCGACAACTGGCAGCGGGACTTCAGCGGGATCCATGGCCGGATCTACTGTCACGATTCGGCTGGCTGGAGGTGGATCCTCTGTGCCAGAGAGGGATTGGCGTGGACAGTGTTGGTGGACCGGTTCTAAGTTGCTACTGGTATTCACCAGAGCCCGCCGCAAAGCGGGATGGTCTTGCAGCGGCGGTAGCAACCAGGTCGTATCCACCAGCAATGGCTCAACCTCTCTGACTGCTGAAGATAGGCGCGGTACAAGGGAGTAGACAAGAGCAAGGTCGGACGTAGCAGAAGGTCAGGGCAGGCAGCAAGGATCGTAGTCAGGGGCAACGGCAGGAGGTCTGGAACACAGGCTAGGAACACACAAGGAAACGCTTTCACTGGCACAATGGCAACAAGATCCGGCGAGGGAGTGCAGGGGAAGTGAGGTATAAGTAGGGAGTGCACAGGTGAACACACTGATTAAGCCTGCTGCGCCAATCAGTGGCGCAGTGGCCCTTTAAATTGCAGAGACCCGGCGCGCGCGCGCCCTAAGGAGCGGGGCCGCGCGCGCCGGGATAAGACAGACGGGGAACGAGTCAGGTACGGGAGCCGGGATGCGCATCGCGAGCGGGCGCCTCCCGCATCGCGAATCGCATCCCGGCTGAGAGAGATATTGCAGCGCACCCGGTCAGCAGGTCTGACCGGGGCGCTGCAATTGCGAGGATGCTGCGAGCGCTCCGGGGAGGAGCGGGGACCTGGAGCGCTCGGCGTAACAATGCCTTTTGGAGATTTTTCCATCTTTCCTTGGCTTCTTTATGCACATTAATACAAATTTTTACCTGGGGTGCCCAAACTTTTGATCACCACTGTATGAGTGGTGGGGGAAGCAGAACTCTTTTTACTACATTGAATCATAGAAAACTACATATCCCTGAGTTCAGAGTTTTTATTGTCTAAGCTGCAATCAGAGAGGTGATATTCATCTGGATTTTATCAGTGCTCTTGTAACTATCTTACTCCCTGCCAAATCCGTATACAGAATCTATATACCAAAGTATACCAAAGTAAATCAAACGGAGCCATTGTCAGTTTAAAATGTTTCTGTCTTTTATTAGGCTGTCCACTCGATTATATAACCTCTGTACTTAGCTTAAGTTCCCACCCTCATTAGTGGGATGTTCTAGCATATAGGGAGTGAGCAAATAGCATGGGGGATGGGCATTGTCCTCATGGCCATCAACTTCCTCTACACGATGGTGGGGGTGAGATGGGAGAGAGCAGATGGGGGAGGAGTGGACAAGTAACAGAGAAAAATGGAGTCCTCATCCTAAATGGGCATTTTACATATACAGTATATAAAATTTATATATACACACATATACATCTATCACAATATTTTAAAGTAAATTCTATAAGGGACATTTATCATTGTCTTTAGAGCCTTTTATTTTGCATATATTTGGTGCATAAAATGTCACATGTGCGCTAAAGCACTTTTCTTTGTGACTTTTGGCTGTAAGCAAATAGCTACAAATGATCTTGCAATGGTAACAGAGTAATCGTGTGCAAATGTCGTACAAAAAGTCACAGAGAAGAGGAATCATAAAAAATGGTGTTCCAAAGTAATTTCTTCAACTCCCCTGCTATAGTATGATAAATATGTCAAAAAGAAGCAAAAGCAAAGTTATAATATATAACTTCAAAACAAACTTTCAAAAGACAACAATGATAACTGTCCCCTATACCTTCTAGGACATAGGGTTCATATAATATATCAGGGCCCGCAAAGCATCAGGGTTCAGAGACCAAATTTTAAAAAGAACCTGTCAGGATATAGTAAGGCCCCGTTTACACACAGAATCCACATGGGATAATCCGCCTTGCAGAACCTTCCTTTAATTTCAATTAGAATTCGCTGCTCAGGTCCCATCCCAGGAGTTCTGTAGCAGAACTTCCGACAAGGTATTGGATTCCAGTAGAAGACGGAACATGTTCCTCGGATATCAGCATAGATTTTGGTCCATCTTGAATGGCGCAAATGCACTAAGGAATTCGTGTGAACGAGTCCTAACTGCACGGTTTAGAGGTTGTAAGGTTTGTAATCGTGTATTTTTTATTTTTTAAAGCTGGATCACTTTCCTGGAACTCGTAATTAGTGTTGAGCGGCATAGGCCATATTCGAATTCGCGAATATTCGCGAATATATGGACGAATATTCGTCATATATTCGCGCATATTCGCATATTCGTTATATTCTCGTTTTATTTTCGCATACGCGAAGATTCGCGTATGCGAAAATTACCATATGTGAAAATTTGCATATACAAAATTAGCGCGCGCTAAAATTCGCGTATGCGGAAATTAGCATATGCTAATTTTCGCATATTCGAATTTTCGCACGCCAGTCTCACACAGTAGTATTACAGCCTTCTTTACACCACACAAGCTGGAAGCAGAGAGGGATGATCACTGTGATGTGTACTGTGAAGAAAAAAAAAAAAAACGAATATTCGTAATTACGAATATATAGCGCTATATTCGCGAAATTCGCGAATTCGCGAATATGCGATATTCGCGAATAATATTCGAATTGCGAATATTCGCGAGCAACACTACTCGTAATCTCTCAATGTACAGTTTTGCATAGAAATTTCTGGCCAGCATAGCCTCCCTACTGCTGACAAATAGGGCGCAGAGCGACAATGACTGCCTAGATGGCTGGATGACATAGAAAAGCTTTATTTCTATGAACACTCAGGAGTTTGGGGCCTTTGTTCTGCACTGTTGTTTGAGAACATCTGAAGTTTTCAAATTACGCTCTATGTCATCTGCCACTATATGACGGGAGTAATTGGCCAAAGATCACTTCTACATTTAAACCATTTGCTGCAATTGCACATAATATATCTTTATACTGGATGTCATTTATGATACATGATACAAAGATAACCAAAACAAATAAGCTCAGAAAATAATGGCATGTTGTCTTGGCATGGAAAGCCAAGACAACAGCGGAAATCTATCAGTAATTATAAAGCAATCCAGACCCTTGTCAGTGCAAATTATTATTAGTGGTTCAGTCACAAACGATAGCTACAAGAAGGTCTCATTGCCAAGGTCTCATGATGAGTAAAAGCAAAGAGCTGTCTCAAGACCTTCACAACCTAATTGTTGTAAAACCTAACAATGGCGTTGGTTACAGGTGCATTACTAAGCTTCTGAATGTTCCAGTGAACACTGTTGGGGCCATAATACAGAAGTGGAAAGACGATCATTTCAACATAAATTTTCCTCGACCAGGTGCTCCTCACAAGATTTCTGACAGAGGAGTAAAGAATACCCAGAAGAGTTATCCAAGAGCCAAGGACACTTGTGGAGATCATCAAAAAATATTGAATTAGCAAGTAATGCACTCCGCCACCATGGCCTGTATGCACGCTCACCACACAAGACTCAATTGTTGAATATATAGCATGGTGAAACTTGTGTAAAAGCTGCAAAACATTTGAAAAAGCCGTTGAAATACTGTGAGAATATAGTGCGGTCAGATGAGCGCAAAATGTGTTTGGTGCCTACTTTTCAGGTACCCCCTAAACCTACTGAGTATATAGGACAGATCTGGAAGCAACCAAGCCTGTATATACACAGCGAGTGAAATAAGTATTGAACACATCACCATTTTTCTCACTTAATATAATTCCAAAGGGCTATTGACACAAAGTGTTCATCAGATGTTGGTAACAACTCCAGTAATCTATACATACATAGAAACAAAAACAAATAAGGTCAGAAATTAAGTTATATGTAATAGTGTAACATGACACAGAGAAAAAGTATTGAACACACTTACTGATATTTACAGCTAAGATAACATAATGACAGCTCCAAGATGCCTCCTGTATGGAGAAACAAGTCACATGTAGTGGTCTGGTAGAATTCTGCCCCATTGTTCAACACAATCTTGAAGGTTCTGTGGGCCTCTTCTATGAATCATGATCTTCAGCTTTTTCCGTAGAATTTCAATAGGATTTAGGCCAAGTGGGATTTAAGTCAAGTTTCTTTCTTGGAAACCATTTGAGAGTTTCCTGTGTTTTTGTGATCATTGTGTTGCTGAAATGGCTGCCCTCAATTCATCTTCATCATCCTGGTAGATGGCAGCAGATTTGTAGATGGCAGAAAGAATGTCTCAGTAAATGTTCTCATTCATCCTTCATTCAGTTATAGGAGTAGTCTGGTGAAATATAACTTATCCCCTAAGTCATAGATTGCGGGGGGTCCGAGCACTGAGACCCCCCCCCCCCCCCCGCGATCTCCTGAACGGGACCGTGGCAGAATGCTAGAAGCGGGCATGCTGACCTCCGCATTGAGCACTGGCCGACATGCCGCCTCCATGTACCCCATAGAGAATAGAGATACATGGAGGTGGTATGCCGGCCGCGGCTTCTTGCGGGGTTCAGACAGCCGCTTCCCACAAATTGTGGGGGGCCCCTCTGGATAGGGGATAAGTTATGTTTCACCAGACTACTCCTTTAAGTCGGCCAGTACCATTTGCTGAAAAGTTGCCCCACACCATGATGTTCCCACCTCCAAACCTCACTGTTGGTATTGTGTTTTTAGGGTCATGTGCGGCCATTTCTCCTCCAAACATGTGTATTATGGCACCAAACACTTCCATTTTGCGCTCATCTGACCGTACTATATTCTCACAGTATTTCACCGGCTTTTCCAAATGTTTTGCAGCTATTACACAAGTTTCACCATGCTTTATATTCAACAATTGAGTTTTGTGTGGTGAGCTTGCATACAGGCCATGGTGGCGGAGTGCATTACTTGTTAATTCAATATTTTTTGATGATCTCCACAAGTGTCCTTGGCTCTTGGATAACTCTTCTGATTATTCTTTACTTCTCTGTCAGAAATCTTGTGAGGAGCACCTGGTTGAGGCAAATTTATGTTGAAATGGTCTTTCCACTTCTTTATTATGGCCCCAACAGTGTTCACTGGAACATTCAGAAGCGTAGTAATGCGCTTGTAACCAACGCCATTGTTATGTTTTACAACAATTAGGTTGTGAAGGTCTTGAGACAGCTCTTTACTTTTACTCATCATGAGACCACGGCCATGAGACCTTCTTATAGCCATCGGTTGTGACTGAACCAGCTAATAATAATTTGCACTGACAAGGATCTGGATTGCTTTTCAATTACTGATAGATTTCCGCTGTTGTCTTGGCTTTCCATGCCATTTTGCACCTCCCTTTCTTCATGTGTTTAATACTTTTTCCCTGTTTCATTTCCCATTATTACACATTATTTGTTTTGGTTTCTTTGTATGTATGGATAACTTGGGTTGTTACCAACATCTGGTGAAAATGTAATTTAGCAAGAAAAATGGTGACGTGTTCAATGCTTATTTCGCCCATTGTAGATGCTATGATATCAAAATTAGTCGCTGCTAAGACAAGAAAGAATGACAATCTCAGAATTTTTTTGCCGTTGGTGAAAATTGGCATAAATGACATCCAGTATAAAGATATAATATGTGCAATTGCAGCAAATGGTTTGAATGTAGAAGTGATCTTTGGCCAATTACTCCCGTCATATAATGGCAGACGACAGAGAGCGTAATTTGAAAACTTCAGACGTTCTCAAACAACAGCGCAGAACAAAGGCCCCAAACTCCTGAGTGTTCATAGAAATAAAGCTTTTCTATATCATCCAGCCATCTAGGCAGTCATTGTCGCTCTGCGCCCTATTTGTCAGCAGCAGGGAGGCTATGCTGACCCGAAATTTCTATGCTAAACTACACATTGAGAGATTACGAGTTCCAGGAAAGTGATCCAGCTTTAAAAAAAAAAATAAAATACACGATTACAAACCTTACAATCTCTAAACCGTGCAGTTACCCAGCAAGAAATTGTGCCAAAGATAAATGTGTAAATTAAGGGAAATTGGAAGGGGGGAGGGGTATCCAAGCCCTTTTGGAAATTAGGCCTGCCATCTGTGGGAGAATGTAGTATTACCTAAGCTGGGTCCTTCCAAGAGCTGCTAGTTGGTGCACTAGCTCAGTTGTCTCCAAACTGTGGACCTCCAGATGTTGCAAAACTACAACTCTGAGCATGCTGGGAGTTGTAGTTTTGCAACATCTGAAGGTCCACAGTTTGGAGACTACTACCACTCCTCTAGTTCATAGAGAGAATTCCAAGGAGCAACAGGCCCTTTAGGGTAAGGTCACCTGGAGTATATCAAGCAGCGGATGCGCCAACGGCAGTCACAAGCGCTAGCTCCCTGCTGCGGCTGTGTGTCCGCTCATTGCAAAATGGAATGGACACACAATGCTACCAGTCCTCAGCAGAGAGCTCGCGCTCTTGTGACTGGCATCGGCGCATCTGCAGCTTTAAATACAGTGCAGATGCGCTACCCTTACAGAGGAAATCCACTTTAATGGATCCTATGATATTGTATATACATAAGTCAGTAGAATTCTACTGGAGTTTTTGAGCTAAGACCCTCCATCTAGTCCCAAACCAAAAAAGTCATGGCGCTCTCCTCAGTACCTCATGCTGCACAGATCATTGTATGGCCAAGTTGACACAGCCGAATTTCTGAACTGAATTTCCCTCCGGAATCTTTCAGCAGATCCAATTAGAAAGGCATCTATGGGGATGGTAATGTAGTCTATGCAGCCCTAGCGCCGACTGCTGTTGGCACTGTGAACTCGGCCAAAGCTTTCTCCCAAAACTGATGGATAAAGAATTTTTTGGGCCCCCATTCAATCAAAGCTGTGAGTCCCTTACCCCCCACAAAGCATATGTTGTTTTTTTCTAGCCTCTAGGTTTAATTTCAATTAAAGAGGACCTGTGGTTACTATTACAAAAATGTCTGTATTAAACAAATTTGGCGCGGATTTTAATGCTGTATTTATTATGTTGCTAAACCCTTTAATAGTTTTTTAATTGCTAACTTGCTGTTCCTCTGATGAAACTGGATATACCCCGGTGGAAACAGATTTGGTCATAAATCTGGTAGCTATTTTTGACTTTTGTGACATGGTATTTTTTGGATACTGATTGTCGCAATGTTAATTACAGAGACACTTTCTTTTTCTCTAGAGGAAGAACCAGTCTCCAGGGTGAATATTACAACTTAAGAAGATGATGGGGGTATTACATGTGTGGACTTTTGTGATCAAAATAATTTTCTACATTTGACCAGTCTACAAAAGGAAAGTAATGTGACTTGTGATGTTTTGGGGGTACCATACCGGCCCGCCAATCCTGGTTTCTATCCTGTGGCCTCCCATTCGGAGGCCCTGGATAGATTCCAGGAGTTGGTGGAGAGGAACTTGGTTAAACTGCATGAAAAAGTAATGTTTAAAAAAGTACCAAATTATTTGAATAAAGGGGAAAGGATTGCGTTGAAAAATCTGTGTGATAATGACTACATCACAACACGTAATGCAGACAAAGGGGGAAACATCATTGTTTTAGATTCAGGATTGTATAACAAACTTAATAGAGAGATTTTGTCAGAGGACACAACATACAGAAAACTTAAAGGGGTACTTCGGCCCTATGACATCTTATCCCCTATCCAAAGGATAGGGGATACCCCTCCCATAGACCATCTATGGGAGCTCTAACCAAAACCTTCTAACAGAAATTAAAAAAAATATTAGAGGAAGTTGTAGCACTAGGTGCTATTAATATAAAAAATTGGAGGAATTTTTTGTACATAATCCAATAGTTCCAGTGTTCCACTCACTCTCCAAGGTCCAGAAGGGCATATTTCCACCTCCCCTAAGACCCATTGTTACAGGTATAGGGTCCCTTGTGGAGCGCCTTGGGGAGTGGGTGGACCGCTATCTACAACCCCTGACTAAAATCACTCCCACTTACCCACAAGACACAAAACTATTAAAAAATTTGCTATTAACTACGGCTACAAAGAGCCTCAATAGGGGTGTATGACACTTTGCCTTGTCATAACACGCATAGGGAGTGTGCTGAGGTAGTGAAATAATACTGTTATTCAGTATGACATGCAGATTACAGGCATCGCTATTACAATCACTGCCGCAGAGCGTCTGGATTTGGCAGCAGGGTCAGGAGACCATATGGCGTCACAATTGAAGAGATTACATTTAATTTTTATTTAATTTGAATATATTTAAATTTTTTAAAATCCTTTTTTGAGGACCCATTCTGGTGAGCATCGAGCTGGCGGTCCACCGTGAGGCACGCTACCACCTGTTCCAGTCCCTGCCTCTCAGCGCACCCAAACACCCCCCCCCCCCCCCCCCCCCCCCCCGGCTGTCTTACTCTGTGTGGAACTGCAAATGTTTCCTTTAATCAGTTATGGTTCATTGTTATCGCTCCTACCTGTTTTATTGGATTCTTGTGGTAATACCACAGATAATATATTATGATGACCATGGGGCCTCAGTCTTGAAAAGGTTACATAGCTTTTTTTTTAAATTTAAATAGAAGATTTTGAATAGATTGAGAAGTTTAATGTGCCAGCAGCATGAGGGGATCACATGGCGGCACAATGACAGAGCCTGGTAATTGGAATGAGCAAACTTTAAATCCTTTTCTGAGGACCCATTGAAAGGCAAGTCTGGTGCCAGCAGCCGCAGTAATTCCAGCACCAATAGTGTATAATTGCTGCAGTGTAAACTATGGCAAAGCTCCTAGTTGTCTCTTAAAATCGAGCTGGCGGTCCGCTACGAGGCCAGCTACCGCCTGCCCCAACCCCTGCCTTTCAGCGCACCCCCATGCTGTGAGTGTCCACTTGAAAAGGGAGGGACTGCAGTACCAGCAACTTGGACAGGAGCACATTCAGCTTCTGTGCCGTGGCATAAGTGGGCGCATAAAGCTAGAAGTGGCTGCAGTGAAAAAGCTCATACTTGTACCTTACAATCGAGCTGGCGGTCCTCCGCGAGGCGAGCGACCACCCGTTCCAGCCCGTGCCTCTCAGCGACCCCCCCCCCCCCAGACTGTGAAAGTGCGAATGTTTCATTTAATCAGTTATGGTTCATTGTTATTGCTCTAACCTGTTTCATTTGATTCTCGTGGTAATTCCACAGGTAATATATGACGACAACCTTAGGGCCTCACAATTGAAAAGATGGAAGAGATTTTTTTTTTATTTAAATTGAAGATTTTGATTAGATTCAAAAGTTTAATTTCCCGGGTGCCTGAAGCGTTTACTTTCAATTAATACTGTATGACCACAAAACCCAATATAACAAGGAGTCACCCGGTGGCACAATGACAGAGTCTAGAGGTGGCAACAGCCCGACGAGGCCATAACAATGGAAAAGATTAAATATATTTTGTAAAATTTAAAGTGAAGATTTTATATAGATAAAAAATGTTTAAGTTTTATCTTATTTATGAGGAGACCATATGGTGGCAGAATGACACAGCCTGGTATTGGCGTCAGCAAGAGGAGACCATATAGTTGCAGAATGACCCAGCCGGGGGGCAGAAACAGCTTGACGAGACCATAGGGCCTCACAATTGAAAAGATTAAAGATATTTTGTAAAATTTAAATTGAAGATTTAAAATAGATTAAGATAAAGTTTCATTTAATGTGCCAGCAGCATGAGGAGACCACATGGCCATGGTGTGTCTGGGTCCTCTGTCTCGTCTTCCTCAAAACCCTGTAGCTCCACTGCCTTCTCCTGCTCCTCCTCTCCTGTCAGGTGACTATAAAAACCACCCTTTTTGCAAAACCTTGCCTGTGCTCCACTGTCCACCTCCCCCTCCTCCTCCAGTTCAGCCCCCACAGGGCTCATGTGGCCGTGAGATGTAGGCACCACCTCTCCAGTGCCCTGACCAGCCATTGTTTCCAACACGTGTTGTAGGATATGAAGCAGTGGAATTACGTCGTTCATCCCATAATCCTGGCTTCCTCAAAGGGCCTGAGCAAACGGCAGGTGTCACGTATGAGCTGCCACTGGTTGACATTGAAGTTACACAGGGAAGTCCCCCTATCCTCTTGGATCATCAAGAAATTGGTGATGGCTTTTCTCTGTTCATATAGTCGGTGCAACATAGGGAGGGTGGAATTCCAATGTGTGGAAACGTTGCAAATCAGACTATGTTGGGGGATACCGTTCTGACGCTGCAGCTCAAGGAGGGTGTGCTTTTCAGTGTACGAGTGGCTGAAGTGCATGCAAAGTTTCCTTCCCATTGTTAAGATGTCTTGCAGATGGGGGGAACACTTCAGGAATCGCTTGAAAACCAGATTGAACACGTGTGCCATGCAGGGCGCATGGCTCAGGCTTCCTTAACGCAGTGCAAACAAGATGTTCTTCCCATTGTCAGTCACCATGGTTCCCATTTCCAGTTTTTGTGGAGTAAGCCATAATTCAATTTCTTGATGAATGACTTTTAGCAGTTCCTCCCCTGTGTGACTCCGTTCGCCAAGGAAAACCATGTGAAGAACAGCATGACACCACTGTGCCCTGCACACATGGTATGCAGAAGGGGCACGGAGACTTGTCTGTGCAGTGGAGGACAAGGTGGAGGATGAGAAGGCGGAGTCGCACACTGTCGCAGGACCAATGGCCTGAGAGCGTGAAGGTGGAAGCGGCGTGACCTGTCCAAGTTGCTGTTGTGGCTGTGCAGGAACCATATTCCCCCAGTGGGCCGTAAAGGACATGTATTGTCCCTGACCGTAGTTACAGCTCCACACGTCGGCGCTGCCATGCACTTTGGTACACTTTGGTAAAGTGGGGTGGTGGGTGTTAATACCAGTACTCAGTGACGAAGGTGGGTGAAAGAAGGAGAACTTGGCATCAGATGTGTGGCATCAGGCAGGTGGCAGGATCAGAATAGTAGTTGAAGCAGGTAGGCAGAAGAAAATGGTCTCTTTTGGCAAAGTGTTGGTGTGCACAAGTAAGTATTGAGGATATGCATTAGCTAAAATTTAGCTTTTCTCAGAATAAAATATATGGACCCAACATTTTTTGAAATCTATCAAAAGGAAAGGTGTGCAAAAAACACCATGTGCCACATACACCACCAAGTATTCATGCAATGCTAAGACTTGTGGAAGGGAACAAGTATGGTCCATTGTAATCGGTGGGAGTAAAAACTTCCCCTTTAAGGCCCTACTCTCGCACTATTAATTCCCTTCTTGGCAAGTGTTACTCGCCCTAAAAAGGGCGGCCCCACACAGAAACCACTCCCTATTTCCACCTACAAACACTGCCATTCCCCAAGGTTTTTAGGTGGAAATAGGGATTGGTTCCTGTGTGGGGCCGCCCTTTTAAGGACAAGTAACACTTGCCTCCAAAAGGTGGAAGGGAACAACCTATTGTCCATTGTAGCAGGTGGGGGACCCTACTCTCAACATATTAATTCCCATTTTGGCAAGTGTTACTCGCCCTAAAAAGGGCAGCCCCCCCACAGGAACCTTTCCCTATTTCCAATTAAAAGCCCTGGGAAATGGCAGTGTTTTTAGATGGAAATAGGGAGTGGTTCCTGTGTGGGGCCACCCTTTAAGGGCAAGTAACACTAAGGACATTAATAATGCGAAAGTAGGGCCTTACAGGGGAAGTTTTTACCCCCACCTGTTACAATGGACCATACGTTGCTTCCTTCCAACTTTTAGAGGTCTTTGCATCACATCAATACTTGGTGGTGTAGTGACTCACCTTTCCTTTTGTTAGATTTCAAAATTTTTTGGGGTCCATACATTTTATCCTAAGAAAAGTTAAGTTTTAGCTAATGCATATCCTCAATAATTACTTGTGGTCTAATGCAGAGGAATTTCTGTAACTGGGGACCAGCACCTTAATTATGTTTTGCAGTATCCATGGCAGCATGATGAGAGAGCCAGGAGGTGGTAGCATCAGCATAAGGAGACCATAGGGCGGCACAATGACAGAGCCTGGAGGTGGCAGCATCGGTCTGAGGAGACCATATTGGGGCATAATGAGAGAACCTGGAGTTGGCAGTATCAGCATGAGGAGACCATACAGCGGCACAATGACAGAGCCTGGAGGTGGCAGCATCAGCATGAGGAGACCATATAGCAGCACAATCAGAGAGCCTGGAGGTGGCAGCATCAGCATGAGGAGACCATATAGCAGCACAATGACAGAGCCTGGAGATGGCAACATCAGCATGAGAAGACCATATGGCAGCACAATGACAGAGTCTGGAGGTGGCAGCAGCCGCATGAGGGCCATGCCAACTGAGGCTTGAGTCTGAGGAACCCACCGACTGTTGACTGGGGGTGTAGGATGTCACTTGGGATGAAGTGGTGAAACAATCAATCACGGCTGCAGGGTTGCTGGTAGAGACATGACTGCTAGCTGACACGGAAGCTCAGACCTCTCACTGCGACTCCTGCTGCCACATGCCCCTACTCTGCTGCAACCTCTGCCTACGCCTGATGAATTTAGGCCTCTGTCACTCCTCTGTGCATGTCCTGGCACTTCTCTGCCTGATATTAATACACCAGCTGAGTGTGTATATGTTACACTTATGAGAGGAGGGCAATGCACTCCAATACGCTTAAAACTGTATTAGACTACAGAAACAAGGGTGTAGCTTTGGCACAGTAACTAGTTTTTAAGGAAAAAAGCTTACATCACGTAGGTGTACGTACAGTTTAAACTTATGAGAGGAGGACTATGCGCTCCACTACAAACGGTATAAGGTTACAGAAAGAAGGGTGTAGCTTTGGCTGGCCTTTCACAGTAACTAGGCCAAAATTAGTTTTTCAGGAAGAAAAAAAAATTACACCATGTAGGTGTACATACAGTTTACAACTATGAGAGCTGGACAATACGCTCAGCTTAAAACTGTATAAGGCTACAGAAACAAGGGTGTAGCTTTGGCTGGCCTTTCACAGTAACTAGGCCAAAATTAGTTTTTCAGGAAGAAAAAAAAACTACACCACGTAGGTGTACGTACAGTTTAAACTTATGAGATGAGGACTATGTGCTCCACTACAAACTGTATAAGGCTACAGAAACAAGTGGGTAGCTTTGGCTGGCCTTTCACAGTAAGTAGGCCCAAAAAAAAATTTCTTAAAAAAAAAAAAGTACACCACGAAGGTGTACGTACAGTTTACTACAATGAGAGCTGGTGTCACGATTCGGCTGGCTGGAGGTGGATCCTCTGTGCCAGAGAGGGATTGGCGTGGACCGTGTTGGTGGACCGGTTCTAAGTTACTACTGGTATTCACCAGAGCCCGCCGCAAAGCGGGATGGTCTTGCAGCGGCGGTAGCAACCAGGTCGTATCCACCAGCAACGGCTCAACCTCTCTGACTGCTGAAGATAAGCGCGGTACAAGGGAGTAGACAAGAGCAAGGTCGGACGTAGCAGAAGGTCAGGGCAGGCAGCAAGGATCGTAGTCAGGGGCACCGGCAGGAGGTCTGGAACACAGGCTAGGAACACACAAGGAAACGCTTTCACTGGCACAATGGCAACAAGATCCGGCAAGGGAGTGCAGGGGAAGTGATGTGATATAGCCAGGGAGCAGGTGGAAGCTAATTAAGCTAATTGGGCCAGGCACCAATCATTGGTGCACTGGCCCTTTAAGTCTCAGAGAGCTGGCACGCGCGCGTCCTAGAGAGCGGAGCCGCGCGCGCCAGCACATGACAGCCGGGGACCGGGACGGATAAGTGACTTGGGATGCGATTCGCGAGCGGGCGCGTCCCGCTATGCGAATCGCATCCCCGCCGGCAATGTCAGTGCAGTGCTCCCGGTCAGCGGGTCTGACCGGGGCGCTGCAGGGAGAGAGACGCTGTGAGCGCTCTGGGGAGGAGCAGGGACCCGGAGCGCTCGGCGTAACAGTACCCCCCCCCCTTAGGTCTCCCCCTTTTTTTGTCCGGCAACTGCTTTACCTGGGACGAGGACACCGGGAGTGAATGAAGGGTTTCCTCAAAGGCAGGCAGTACAGCAGGAGTGGGAATGGGAAGGGAGGGCAGTGGGTGAAGCTTGGCACGGGGCAGGGTGTCACCAGGACGGGGGCCATGAGGAGGCAAGGCAAAGTCCAGATAAGCCTTGGGGGGACCAGGTGTAGGAGGAGGCACTGAGGCTTGCCTGACGGGACTGGGAGGGGGGGGAGAGGCATTTCTTGTGGCAAGCAGAGTCCCAGTTCTTGATCTCCCCGGTGGTCCAGTCAAGGGTGGGAGAATGAAGCTGGAGCCATGGCAGACCGAGGAGGACCTCAGAGGTGCAGTTGGGAAGAACGAAAAATTCAATCATTTCGTGATGGGGTCCAATGCACATTAAGAGGGGTTTTGTGCGGTAACGCACGGTGCAATCCAATCTAACTCCGTTGACCGCGGAAATGTAGAGCGGCTTGACGAGACGGGTCACCGGGATGCAGAATTTATTCACCAAAGAATCCAGAATAAAATTCCCAGAGGCACCAGAGTCCAAGCAGGCCACAGCTGAGAGGGAGGAGTTGGCAGAAGGAGAAATCCGCACGGGCACCGTGAGACGTGGAGAAGCAGACTTCGAACCAAGAGACGCCACACCCACGTGAGCTGGGTGCGTGCGTGCGTTTCCTAGACGTGGAGGACGAATAGGGCAATCCAGCAAGAAATGCTCGGTACTGGCACAGTACAGACAATGATTTTCTTCCCTACGGCGATTCCTCTCTTCCTGGGTCAGGCGAGAGCGATCCACTTGCATGGCCTCCTCGGCGGGAGGCCCAGGCGTAGATTGCAAAGGATACTGTGGGAGAGGTGCCCAGAGATCTAAGTCTTTTTCCTGGCGGAGCTCCTGATGTCTCTCAGAAAAACGCATGTCAATGCGGGTGGCCAAATGGATAAGTTCTTGCAGGTTGGCAGGAATCTCTCGTGCGGCCAGCACATACTTGATGTTACTGGATAGGCCTTTTTTAAAGGTCGCGCAGAGAGCCTCGTTATTCCAAGATAATTCGGAAGCGAGAGTACGAAATTGGATGGCGTACTCGCCTACTGAAGAATTACCCTGGACCAGGTTCAGCAGGGCAGTCTCGGCAGAAGAAGCTCGGGCTGGTTCCTCGAAGACACTACGGACTTCAGCGAAGAAGGACTGGACTGTGGCTGTGGCAGGATCATTGCGGTCACAGAGCGGTGTGGCCCAAGACAAGGCCTTTCCTGAAAGAAGGCTCACTACGAACGCCACCTTAGACCGTTCTGTAGGAAACAGGTCTGACAACATCTCCATATGCAGGGAACATTGAGACAAAAATCCACGGCAGAGTCTAGAGTCCCCATCAAATTTGTCCGGCAGGGACAAGCGGAGGCTAGGAGCGGCTACTCGCTGCGGAGGAGGTGCAGGAGCTGGCGGAGGAGATGGTTGCTGCTGTAGCAGAGGCAGAAGTTGCTGTAACGTGGCGGTCAACTGCGACAGCTGCTGTCCTTGTTGGGCAATTTGCTGCGATTGCTGAGCGACCACCGTGGTAAGGTCAGCGAGACTTGGCAGCGGCACCTCAGTGGGATCCATGGCCGGATCTACTGTCACGATTCGGCTGGCTGGAGGTGGATCCTCTGTGCCAGAGAGGGATTGGCGTGGACCGTGTTGGTGGACCGGTTCTAAGTTGCTACTGGTATTCACCAGAGCCCGCCGCAAAGCGGGATGGTCTTGCAGCGGCGGTAGCAACCAGGTCGTATTCACCAGCAACGGCTCAACCTCTCTGACTGCTGAAGATAAGCGCGGTACAAGGGAGTAGACAAGAGCAAGGTCGGACGTAGCAGAAGGTCAGGGCAGGCAGCAAGGATCGTAGTCAGGGGCACCGGCAGGAGGTCTGGAACACAGGCTAGGAACACACAAGGAAACGCTTTCACTGGCACAATGGCAACAAGATCCGGCAAGGGAGTGCAGGGGAAGTGATGTGATATAGCCAGGGAGCAGGTGGAAGCTAATTAAGCTAATTGGGCCAGGCACCAATCATTGGTGCACTGGCCCTTTAAGTCTCAGAGAGCTGGCGCGCGCGCGTCCTAGAGAGCGGAGCCGCGCGCGCCAGCACATGACAGCCGGGGACCGGGACGGGTAAGTGACTTGGGATGCGATTCGCGAGCGGGCGCGTCCCGCTATGCGAATCGCATCCCCGCCGGCAATGTCAGTGCAGCGCTCCCGGTCAGCGGGTCTGACCGGGGCGCTGCAGGGAGAGAGACGCTGTGAGCGCTTTGGGGAGGAGCAGGGACCCGGAGCGCTCGGCGTAACAGTTGGACAATACACTCAGCTTAAAACTGTATAAGGCTACATAAATAAGGATGTAGCTTTGGCTGGCCTTTCACAGTAAATAGGCCAAAATTTGTTTTTCAGGAAAAGAAAAAACGTACATCACCTATGTACACACAGGTTTAACTTATGAGAGGACAATAGACAATAAGCTCCACTACGCAACCTGTATTAGGCACTGTAATCAGGTGACTATGGATTTTCGTGCTTATGTTAGCTTTACAGTTGTTGAACAACCAACTGCAGCAGTACAGAGTCGCTGTGTAGTACAGCCCAGTACAGTATTATTAGGCACTAATAGCAGGTGACAATGGCTTTTACTGCTCTGCCTAACTGGCCGCTTTAAGATTTAGAGTTGCTGTACACCACTGCAGCATTGGAGTCGCTGTGTATTACACCCACAAGTGTACTTTCTCTCTCTGTCAGTGCTTTTATGCAGTGATTTGGGTTGGGGTGAATCGCTGCTGTCAAGCTGTTTTTCTGTGCAACGCACACAATGCTCTATCTCTCCCTGCAATGAAGAGCTCTCTCTGAAATAAAAAGCTAAATAACTTGCCGCAAGATGGCTGCCGATTATATAGGGCTGTGACATCACAGGGGTGACTGGCTGCTGATAGGCTACATCCTGCATGTGATTCATGGTCATCCCGCCTACCCAGAGTTCCTTGCCCCATGTCCTCACATGTGGATCCGCCATTTTAGATGCCTACATGGAGTTTATTGAAGCGATTTGTGCGATCGAATCGCGGCAATATTCGGATCCATTGCAAAGCGAATTTTTCCTGAAATTCGTAACAAATTTGGATTCGTCAGATTCGATTCGATTCCCTAATCTTCACACATGAGAATCCATATGTTGAAGAGATCCATTGGATCGGTCACTTTATAGACGATTTATTGATTATTTGGAAGGGAAGTGAATCTCAGTTCTCACAATTCATGGAGTGCGTATGAAATAACGACCTCAATCTCAGGTTCACCTCTTATTATAATAAAAATTCTGTGAATTTTTGGGATGTTACACTGTATAATAAGGGGACTGAGATTGCCGTTGCTCCATTCCGGAAAGAAACAGCTACGAATTCTGTGCTTGTGGCCTCCTCGTGCCATCCGCGACACCTTATTCGTAACATTCCGAATGGAGAAATGTGTTATACTAAAAGGAACTGTCCAGACAACATACCTCTTCACAAGGAGATAGATGAACTTACATATAGACTTAAATATAGACAAAAAGAGGTTATTCAGAAAATATCCTAAATGGGTACTCCGCTGCTCAGCGTTTGGAACAAACTGTTCCGAACGCTGGAGTCGGTGCCGGGAAATCATGACGTCATAACCCGCCCCCTCAATGTAATCTATGGGATACAGACTGTTGCTAAACGAGGTCCCACTTTAGGTTCTACTCTCTCCCCCAGCTTGTTTAGTAGTGAAGAAAAAAGTAAAAAAAGATAATAAGAAAAGAAATATACAAATTGGCTGAGCTCGATAGGGAATTGGAGGTGTGGTCACACCAGGTGCATTACCTATGAGTTTATGGTTCACACCAAGGAGATCGTATCTATACATAGAAAAGTTATCCCATACGAGAATACATGAATTGTAACACTAGTGCATTGGTTTATTAAGCCACATGTATTGAATGTGAAAAACAGAATGTGGGATGTACGGTCAACACACTTAAAGGGGTACTCCGGTGGAAAATTTTATTTTTCCTAATGAACTGGTGCCAGAAATTTAAACAGATTTGTAAATTATTTCTATTAAAAAATCTTTGTCCTTCCAGTACTTATTAGCAGCTGTATGCTACAGAGGAAATTCTTTACTTTTTGAATTTCTTTTTTGTCTTGTCGACAGTGCTCTCTGCTGACACCTCTGTCCGTGTCAGGAACTGTTCAGAGTAGCATAGGTTTTATATGAGGATTTTCTCCTGCTCTGGACAGTTCCTGATTCGGGCATCAGGTGTCAGCAGAGAGCACTGTGGACAGGACAAAAAATAAATTCAACAAGAAAATAATTTCCTCTGTAGCATACAGCTGCTAAAAAGTACTAGAAGGATTAAGATTTTTTTTTTTTTTTAATAGAAGTCATTTACAAATCTGTTTAACTTTCTGGCACCAGTTAATGAAAAAAAAATGTTTTTTTCCACCGGAGCACTCCTTTAAGACCGGTATTAGAAGACACGTTGCAGATGTCAAGAGTGACGGGGTAGGAATATCTATGTTGTCAAAACATTTTGGAGATACTCATGTGGGGGATACTAGATCACTGCGGGTGTCGGGTGTGGAGAAAGTTAGACTGGGACAGAGGGGGGGGGGGGGGGTGATTAAAGAAGACGCCTCTCTGTAACAGAGAAACTTATTGGATGCTTCTTCTGGACACCCGTTACCTGCAGGGATTAAACAGGAGACTAGATCTCCTGATAACATGTCCATAAATATGTGGAAATGGACCAATAATGGAGGTATTATATAGGCTAGGAGAGCTGTCATCAAATGGGTGACCCTGCATGCATTTGTACTACCAGCTGTGCACGCAGGAGCTAGTTGCCGTAGTATTGGGTACATGCCGGAGTACGGAATAGTGTTGGGCTCGAATATTCGCATTTTGAATTTTTATCGT
This sequence comes from Hyla sarda, assembly GCF_029499605.1. Lineage (NCBI taxonomy): Eukaryota > Metazoa > Chordata > Amphibia > Anura > Hylidae > Hyla > Hyla sarda. The sequence continues at coordinate 31,176,097 of NC_079190.1, read as the reverse complement.
GAATATCGCAAATTCGCGAATATATTCGAAATTATGAATATTCACTTTTTTCCGCATATTCCTTCTTTTGCCCCTTTGGGCCAATTAGAATGATGCAAATACACTTGTCTGAGGTTATCAACAACATCCCTAGCAACCAATAGTAAAGTTGCCCACCCCCTCACTGTTTTCTTCCTCTATATCTATTTCTTCCTCTATATCTATTCCTTCCTCTATATCTATTCCTTCCTCTATATCTATTTCTTCCTCTATATCTATTTCTTCCTCTATATCTATTTCTTCCTCTATATCTATTCCTTCCTCTATATCTATTTCTTCCTCTATATCTATTCCTTCCTCTATATCTATTTCTTCCTCTATATCTATTCCTTCCTCTATCTTGCGAATTCGAATATGGCCAATGCATTCATGTCTTAGTTACTTTTTTGTTTGCTATGCTATTATTCCTATTTAGTACAGTGTATAAACATGAAGTTTATGCATTCACTATGGGGGGGGGGGGATTTATCAATTTTGCCTGTTGACAGTTTCTTTTTACCCATTTTTTTTTCACTTTGGTTTTTGCAGACGTGCGCCAAATTTATCATTTGGTGCACGTTGTTAGTAATTTTGCCGCAAACGCCGAAATCAGCTGTTCACAGCGCCTCTTACACAGAACTTACCGCCACAGCGGATTTTACCCTGTAGAGCAGCCATTTCGGGGTCCCTCCTGCAGTATATCAGCAAGCGACATGAGTTATTTACTTTTGTGGCGTTTATAGCCACCATGTGAAATGGATTTTATTTTTAACTTGAGTGTTTTTTTTTTTGGTTACTTTAGTGCTTACCTTTCCTGAACCTGTGTTGCCATGTCAAATGCTGGCTCAACGGAGGGTTAAGGTCCCTCAGAGACAACCATCTCGCAGGACAGTAGTGCGCAGCCGCGGAGGCGTCGCTACTTTCCCCAAAACATTTTTTTATGTATTTTGATGCCTTTACATTTTCTGACATTGCTGTGTGTGTTTTCCATGTACAAAATTTCTTGGCAGTGAATTGCGCCAAAAAAAACCCCCTAAAGGCGCAAAATTGCGCCAAAGATCGATTGGCGCTAATGATGAATTACTGACCAAAGCAAAAATCACACACAGGACCATGTGATTTTGAGCAAGTTTAAAAAATGAAAGTGGAAAGAATGTGCCATACTTTGGCGCAAAGAAAACACTGCGCCAAAGAATTGCGCCAAAGTTACAAGAAAAAAAACACATAAATCCATTGATAAATACTATTGAAAAACTATTAATATTAATGAATAATAAATATATAAAAAACAACAAAATATAGGTAGTGGTACTACAGGCAATATCCCATATATTTGGTAGGCTGGCCTTTTTATGTCCCCCCAATCTAACCGAATTGGTGTGATACTAATTGGTATAGGACATAGTGAATACGGTATTATTAGGAGAACGATAAATGTGTACTGTATACGGAAGATCTCCCTTATCCATCTAGTTCCTGCTGCGGCCGATTCTTCTCTAGCCCCGCCTCTTGTAATGACATCACTAGAGGCGGGGCTACACAAGACAGGAAGGAGGGTGGTAAGCGTGGATCTGTTCACATTATGCGTTTTTAGCGATGCTTCTTTGTTTTAAAAAAGGCATGTTAAAATTGTATTACGCGAACAGTCCCTTTCTGGCAGTGTGTTCCCAAACAGGGTGCCTCCAGCTGTTGCTAAACTACAACTCCCAGCATTCCCAGACAGCCAAAGGCTGTCTGGGAATGATGGGGGTTGTAGTTTAGCAACAGCTGGAGGCTCCCTGTTTGGAAAGACACTGATTTACGGCCGCTTTCCACCATTGTTTGTGTTTTTCTTCTACTTTCAGATACATGTATGCTGGGGACTATTTCGGGTTCGTTGGACTACATCAAAGACCTGCATTTAAAAAAATAAAAATAATAATTAAAATGGTGCAAGCTGAACCTGGCAACGTTTGGTTTCCCAGAAGTTTGGGTCAGCACCGGGTTGGCCGAATTTGGCTCGCTCAACCCTGTCCATAAGGCATGCTGGGATAACAGGCACCATGCTAAGAAATTGGTGAATTCCTGAATATTCCCATTCTCTATACCTGCGATTGATCTCGTCCTGTTGAACTGAGAAGTTGGGCAGGGTACCGACCGTTTACGGCTCTGCAGGAAGATAAGGGGGATGCCGGGAGCATTTGTGGTCCCTTAGTAGCAGCGAACCTGGAACCTTGTAGGTACCTTTTGGTCCGGAGGTGAAGGGTAAGGTTTGTTGGGGGGGCCTCTCTCCTATCGGAGAAGGGCTTGCGATAGACCGCATCCTTTGTGCACGTGTTTTTTTTTAGTGTAACACATTTGCACTTTTTCTTGCACTTTGTTTGATTCGAGAGCACGTTCCTCGGCTCTAAAAAAAAAAAAAAAAAATTTAAGTTGATACACTGATCCCTACCCACTGCGGTTCATCTGACGTCTTCCCTTCTGTATTAGGGGGTGAGTATAACAACTCTTTTTTTCTCATTTGACCTGGTAGAACGTACTAAACTTTGGGGGAGATTCATCAAAACCTGTGCAGAGTAAAGGTTGCCCCGTTGCCCATAGCAACCAATCAGATTGCTTCTTTCATTTTTCAAAGGCCTTGTTAAAAATGAAAGAAGAAATCTGATTGGTTGCTATGGGCAACTGCACCACTCTTCCTCTACACTGGTTTTGATGAATCTCCCCCATAGGGGGAGATTCATCAAAACCAGTGTAGAGGAAGAGTGGTGCAGTTGCCCATAGCAACCAATCAGATTTCTTCTTTCATTTTTAACAAGGACTTTGAAAAATGAAAGAACCATGGGGGAGATTTATCAAAACCTGTGCAAAGGAAAAGTTGCCCAGTTGCCCATAGCAACCAATCAGATCGCTTCTTTCATTTTTAACAAGGCCTCTGCAAAATGAAAGAAGCAATCTGATTGGTTGCTATGGGCAAGTGGGCAACTTTTCCTCTGGACAGGTTTTGATAAATCTCCCCCCATGTGTTTTGCTTTCATACTAGTTCCTTGAATTTAATTAATTAAATTTAATTAATTTAATTAATTAATTAAATTTAAATTTAATTTAATTATATTGATAACCAGCAAAAAAAAAAAAAATAATAATAATAACAATTGGGGGGCATTTCTTTCAACTAGTGGAGTAATGTTATTTGTGCTGTGATGCCTTATTGAGGTTTTTTTTCTTAAATCTTACGTTTTTCAGTTGTGGTTTATAGTCGGCTCTAGCAAATTCTCGCCTGCAGAAATCTTTTCACATGACAGAACGATGAAGTGGTTCGTTCGCTGGAATAGCATGTATTGGAGGTAGGGGCTCAGCATGTGACCAAAACATCCTCCTGTGTCAGGTACGCACCTACCTCTAAGTTACCAGTGGGTGAGAACATTAAACATTCTGTAACCAACATTATGTTAATATTCTCTTCACCAGGTGCCTGCAGAGGTTTTTCTACATAGACAATTAGGAACAAGCATTATGTCCCATTACATTCATGTCCAACACGTATCTATGACGCTGGAGGAATCCATAGGGAAAATAGAATGTAAAGAAAGCCACACAGCAGTAACACCGATTATAATATATTCTTCTTCCTTTAATCTTTTCTATTAAAGGGGTACTCCGCCCCTGGCATCTTATCCCCTATCCAAAGGATAGGGGATAAGATGTCAGATCGCCGGGGTCCCGCTGCTGGGGACCTCAGGGATCGCCGCTGCGGCGAGTTCGCTCTGTGCGTAATGACGGGCGATACAGGGGCCGGAGCAGCGTGACGTCATGTCTCCGCCCCTCATTACATCACGGCCCGTCCCCTTAATGCAAGTCTATGGCAGGGGGCGTGACGACCGCCAGGACCCCTCCCATAGACTTGTATTGACAGGGGTGGGCCGTGATGTCACGAGGGGCGGAGCCGTGACGTAACGATGCTCCGGACCCTGTATTGCCCGTCATTACGTGCAGAGCGATGCTGCGCGGTGCTGCAGCAGCGATCCCCAGGGTCCCCAGCAGCGGGACCCCGGCGATCTGACATCTTATCTCCTATCCTTTGGATAGGGGATAAGATGTCTAGGGGCAGAGTACCCCTTTAAGAAGTCAATGGGAGGGGGATTTACTATTTTGCACAGCACTTATATCTTACTTATTATTCTACAATATATAGACGACATTTTTTTTTTTTTTGCTCGCAGCTTTCGCTCCCTAAAGGTGGTGTGGCTAAATATGTATTATTGCCCAACAAATTTACTGATAAAGAAAGGCACATTGTTTGCATCTGGATAAGGTAATACACGAGGAGAGAATCGTATGTGCCAAAATAGTAATGAACACAAAAAAAAAAAAAAACACACACTCCAGTTGGCATATTGGACACACAGCAAAAAGTTAATTCTCCCGAGTTTTGGGGTACATTGACACTATGGAATTTCTGCGGAATTTCAAAAAACCAAAAAAGGATAAATAAAAGTGTGTGTTCGTAGCCTTACAGCTCAATTCAACTTCTGAGTGGTACTGGCCGATGATATAATGGTAATATTACCTACCTCTCAGACATCTCTGTACTAGTGATGAGAGGCATTGGCCAAATTCAAATTTGCGATATTTCGCAAATATATAGACGAATATTCGTCATACTGAGCAACTGCTCAACCAGAAAGGAGAGAAAGGACATGGTAGAGGAGGGGATACAGACCCACAAAACAAATTGATTTTTGGCGACTTGTAGAAACAGGTAGGCAATTATGTATGCTTCTACGGCATTTGTTATTTTATTTTACCTGATGTTAGAGTATCCCTTAAAGGGGTACTCTCCTGGAAAACATTTTTTTAAAATCAACTGGTGCCAGAAAGTTAAACAGATTTGCAAATTACTCCTATTAAAAAATCTTAATCCTTCCAGTACTTATCAGCTGCTGTATGTTCAAGAGGAAGTTCTTTTCTTTTTGAATTTCCTTTTTGTCTGACCCCAATGCTCTCTGCTGACATCTCTGTCCGTTTAAGGAACTGTCCAGAGCAGGATAGGTTTGCTATGGCAATTTGCTCCTACTCCAGACAGTTCCTAAAATGGACAGATATGTCAGCAGCGAGCACTGTGGTCAGACAAAAAGGAAATTCCAAAAGAAAAGAACTTCTTCTGAAACATACAGTAGCTGATAAATACTGGAAGGGTTAAGATTTTTAAATAGAAGTAATTTACAAATCTGTTTAACTTTCTGGCACCAGTTGATTTAAAAAAATGTTTTCCAGTGGAGTACCCCTTTTAAAGTCCATAACGTAAGAAGAGGAATGGTCTCCTGAGGTAGGCTCACAAATTTTCATGTAAAGTATAGTCAATATAGGACTGATGCAATTTAAATAGTCAAGGTTTTCAGGTATATGAGCCCTTACAGGGTGCTGCTATATTTTGAATTGAATCGGTCATTACTTTCATGCTGCCTGATCGATGTGGACCCTGGGGGCCTCTCCCATTCCCTCCAGTCTTGATGGATAGAGCTCTCCTCCTTTGGGGCAGGAAGTAGCCGCTGGGGCCCGCAATGATGACTTGTGGTTCAGGTAGCATGAAAGGCACAACAGGTTCACATTAAAGGGGTACTACGCTTTCACATTTTGTTCCTAACGCTTAGAGCAGGTGGCGGGTTGTGACATTACGGCCACTCCTCCTCAATGCAAGTCTATGGGAGGGGGCGTAACTGTCGCCACGCTCCCCTCCCATAGACTTGCATTGAGGAGGCGTGGCGTGGCATCACAAGGGGCGTGGCCATAATGTCCCAACCCCCGCAGCCCACACCCAGCGTTCTAAACATCTGTGTGACCCCCGCAATCTGACATCTTATCCCTTATCCTTTGGATAGGGGATAAGATGTCTAGGGGCAGAGTATCCCTTTAAGCAGTCACCAGTACAGGACACCTGGACCTCATCCACTGACGCTAAGGAAAATCTGCACCTCCTGCCATACAGTGGTGGTAACATTCTATAAATTCTTCCTCTACGTATCTGCTTTCTCATCTCGTTCCTAGAGAGTCACACGGTCATAACTCTTTCACAGGCAAGGTTTAGCCCATAAAGTCAGCACATTACTTATTTATTGGAAAGAATTACAGTGATCACATCTGCGCCTGCCTTCTCTATATAACCACAGCATAAAACGCTCTCATGTAAAACGGCTACTGATATAAAGCCGCCAACAAGAAGCTACAGCTAAAAGGAGTAACATATGAGATAAGGTTTACAAGACAGTTTAATACGCTGTTCAGAGAGGGATGTGCATCCATTGGGTGTAGTGTGCACAGACCAGGGCTTTGTAAATAACATCACTTTAAAGGGGCAGGTCGAACGGTTATTAACCCCCAAAGTTATTAAAACATGGAGTGTTCTTAGTGGGGAGGGTGTTTTCTAGTACTCAGGTCTTCTTTCCACATCTGCTGGTAGCGGTAGCAGCAAAAGACCACAAAAACAGAATGCAGGAAGTGGGGGCGGGGCTTAGCTACCTTGTCTAGTTTATTATAATCATCAATCTATAAATAGGAATCATCATCATTTTACTATTTAGACCAAGGCTGCTTTAGTAATGTAACACCTTCCTTGCTGTAATCCCCCTGCTTAAGCTTATCATCATCAGCAGTAGTTTACTGCTTAGACCAGGGTTGCTTTTGTAATGTAACATCTTCCTTGCTGTAATCCCCCCCCCCCCCCCCCCCTTAAAGAGGTATTCCACTGTAAACATCTTGTCTACTATTCTTTGGATAGGGGATAAGATGTTAGATCACGGGAGAAAACTCTGTTCCATGCCCGATGACTGGCGATGCCGGCTGCCACACCCCCTCCATTCACATCTATGGGAGGAGGCATGACAGCTATGTACTAGCCGTCACGCCCCCTCCCATAGACATGAATGGAGGGGGCGTGGCATGACGTCACAAACGCGGAAGCTACAAGCATCCGTGTTTCTGCCGCTGCCGTCGCCAGTGGTGGGACCCCCGCCATCTAATATCTTATCCCCTGTCCTTTGGATAGGGGATAAGATGTTTTCAGCAGAGTACCCCTTTAAGCTTTTCACCATTAGTAGTTCACTACTTAGACCAGGGCTGCTTTTATAATGTAACACCTTCCTTGTTACGATGTTCGCGCTCTCTAAGTTTTTGCTCACATAGCATCTTGCAAAACCAGTGCACCAATTACCCCCTGTAGATCATCCTCCTGCACAGTGCCTGCCATTTAGTCCTGTGAACTTTCTCATGTCATAGCAGAGAGGAGTAGGTGCTTTCCTGTTGTTGTGCAGAGAAGGGAAAGGAAGTCCATGCTTGAGTACTGGTGGCATCTCTGCAATCAGCATTAACAAATCTGGAAACCCTGCCCCTGCTGTTGCCCGTGTACCTGTTATTCACATTTACTCTACAACAGACTATAATGGAACGCCAAGGCATGTGCAGCCATCCCTCCTCCCCTCTTGGATGTATACAACGAAAGTCCTGCTGTCTAGTTACTGGCTGGAGTCCCTGAGAATAGAACAACCCTATATACGGTCCGTAAATGAATACACAGAACAAATACGGCATTGCATAAATTTGCTGAAACTATATTTTTAGGTTGAACACCTTTAAGATTACTTCAGGCTGCCAAGCAATGACCTGTCTGCTTTTTTGGGTGACCACCATGTCAGATTACAAGCGGCATTGAACAGGAAGTTCTATGTACTGTAGAAAGCAATGTCTCGTGAAAGTCTTGCTTTACATACCTTCCAATAAGAATGCGATGGTATAAGATGTCCTGCATCTTTAAAGGGGTACTCCTCTGCAAAACATTTTTTTAAATCAACTGGTGCCAGAAAGGTAAACAGATTTGTAAATTACTTAATCCTTCCAGTACTTATCAGCTGCTGTATGCGCCACAGGAAGTTCTTTTCGCTTTGAATTTCCTTTCTGTCTGACCACAGTGCTCTCTGCTGACACCTCTGTCCATGTCAGGAACTGTCTAGAGCAGGAGATGTTATGGATATTTGTTCCTGCTCTGGACAGTTCCTGATATGTAGAGAGGTGTCAGCAGAAAGCTGTGTGGTCAGCATGGAAATAAAAAAAAAAAAAAAAACTTCCTCTGTAGTATACAGCAGCTGATAAGTACTGGAAGGATTAAGATTTTTTTTTTTAAATAAAAGTAATTTACAAATCTATTTAACTTTCTGGTACCAGTTGATTTAACCTGTTAACAACCATGGATGACTATACTTGTCCATGTGCCATTAACAGGGTATGGCGTGGGCTCCAGTGGGGTGGTCCAGTGGTCCCCCCCCCCTGCAGCACGATCCCTTACCTCTCCTGTAGTGCCAGCTCCTGTGCTGAGAATGATAAAGCCTGGTAAGCCCAGGCATTATCAATTGAGCGCAGAGCACACAGATCAATGTGGTTTTATGGGACCACATTGATCTGTATGAGGAATCAAATGATTCCTCCTAAAAGTCCCCTAAGGGGACTAAAAGAAGTGTAAAAAAAATAATAATAATAAAAAAAAAGGAAAAAATAAATAAATAAATAAAAAAAGGTTTAAAAACACATTAACCTCTTCCTTATTAAAAGTTTAAATCACCCCCTTTTCCCAAATTTCATATAAAAAAATATATAAACATAATAAAAATTCACATATATGGTATCGCCGTGTGCGTAAATGTCAGAACTATAAAAATATATTGTTAATTATAACCGCAAGGTCAATGGCGTACACGCAAAAAAATTCCAAAGTCCAAATTAGTGTTTTTTTGATCACTCTTTATACCAGAAATTTTTTTATAAAAAGCGATCAAAAAGTCTGATCAAAACAAAAAAGGTACCGATAAAAACTTCAGATCACGGTGCAAAATGAGTCCTCATACCGCCCCCTACACGGAAAAATAAAAAAAAGTTATAGGGGTCAGAAGAGGACAGTTTTAAATGTATTAATTTTCCTGCATGAAGTTATGATTTTTTCCAGAAGTCTGACAAAATCAAACCTATATAAGTAGGGTATCATTTTAACCGTATGGACCTACAGAATAAAGAGAAGGTGTCATTTTTACGGAAAAATTTACTGCGTAGAAATCAAAGCCCCCAAAATATACAAAATGGCGTTTTTTCTTCAATTTTGTCGTACAATGATTTGATTTTCCGTTTCACAATAAATCTTTGGGTAAAATGACTGACGTCATTACAAAATAAAATTGGTGGTGAAAAAAAACCCTCATATGGTTTTTTAGGTGCAAATATGAAAGGGTTATGATTTTTAAAAGGCAAGGAGGAAAAACAAAAGTGCCACAACAGAAAAACGCTCTGTCCTTAAGAGTACCCCTTTGAGATATAAAGAAAAAGAAACACACAGTAATGAGTAAAGAGTCGGAGAAGGTTTAGTGGAGCCAACTTTTCTTTATACATATAATGACTCCAGGTAGTGTCCATACGGCCTGTAGGGGGAGCACATTGACTAGGTGTGGAGGAAGTCCATTGTATAAAATAGATAAGAGGTTAGGACAAGACTTCTGAATGAACATATGCAAGAAGCCATAGATGGATTAGTGGATGCCATGTCCTATATACACATGGCTCCATGTTGCTACCAAGATTGTTTAAAAATATTAAAAGTGGAAAACTTTTTTTTTTTTTTTTTTTTTTTTTTTTTAATCAACTGGTGCCAGAAAATTAAACAGATTTGTAAATTACTTCTATTAAAAAATCTTAATCCTTCCAGTACTTATTAGGGGCTGTATACTACAGAGGAAATGGTTTTCTTTTTGGAACACAGAGCTCTCTGCTGACATCATGACCACAGTGCTCTCTGCTGACATCTGTCCCTTTTAGGAACTGTCCAGAGCAGCATATGTTTGCTATGAGGATTTTCTCCTACTCTGGACGGTTCTTAAAATGGACAGAGATGTCAGCAGAGAGCACTGTGGTCATGATGTCAGAAGAGAACTCTGTGTCCCAAACAGAATAGAATTTCCTCTGAAGTATTCAGCATCTAATAAGTACTGGAAGGATTAAGATTTTTTAATAGAGGTAATTTACATATCTGTTTAACTTTTTGGCACCAGTTGATGAAAAAAAAAATGAAAAAAAGAAAAGTTTTCCTCGGGAGTACCCCTTTAAGGATATATACATAGCTTTGTCTAAGACCTTGGTCTGCAAACTGTGGCCCCTCCAGCTGTTGCAAAACTACAACTACCAGCATGGCCGGACAGCCATTGGCTGTCCGGGCATGCTGGGAGTTGTAGTTTTGAAACAGCTGGAGTGCCACAGTTTGGAGACCACTGGTAAACTCAGGTCTGCTACAATCAAAACATATAAAAAGACAATGAGAGAACAAAGACTTCTTTATTCTAATGCTCGAACAGACCCCATTTACGTCAATGTCCGATGTTTTCAAGGAGACACTTAAGATGGAAGCCCAAAATGGTGAATACAGTGATCCCTCAACTTACAATGGCCTCAACATACAATAGTTTCAACATACAATGTTTTTTTTCTGGACCAGTGTAACTTGAAACCAGACTCAACATACAATGTACAGACAGTCCAGATCTGTGAGACATTTCACAACCGGAGGAACTGACAATCATGGGCATTTTACAGGTAAAACCCCTGTATTATTTAAGTGCATGCTCTGACTGGCTGTCTGGTAGCGCCCCCTACAGTACAGGGAGGAACTACAAGTTCTGTACTACTCCTTACCTGTGCCAGGGTTAGCTGCTCCTTTGGACACCAAGTAAGGGCGACTCCATTTGGGACATTGTGTGTACTGTATAGGACCCTGAAGAAGCTCCTGTCCTCTACATAAACCATTGTTTCCCAACCAGGGTGCCTCCAGCTATTGCAAAACTACAATACCCAGCATGCCAGGACAGCCGTTGGCTGTCCAGGCATGCTGGGAGTTGTAGTTTTGCAACAGCTGGAGGCACCCAGGTTGGGAAACACTGACATAGACAGTAATAACAGCTCCCAGCAGGTTTTTCTTACTTTTATATGTAAGGATTTGCTTTATCTGTATTAGTTATCTACTTATTTTTCTTTAATCCTCACTTTTTCCTATTTTTCGATGACATTTTGGTGGCTTCAGAACCAATTACCAGGTTTCCATAGAGTTATGGTCTCAACATACAATGGTTTCAACATACAATGGTCGTCCTGGAACAGATTAATATTGTAACTTGAGGGATCACTGTATCCTTATCTAGTGCAGTTCTGGGTCAGGTCATATGGAGACCATTATGATCCAGGGAAGACACATTCACCTTGTGGAGATCCAGCTACTGGGGAATCCCTCAGAGCAACGCTACTTACCGGGAAAAAGGCTGTAAAAAAAGTTCATCTATAGACGGAAGGAGAATGTCACTCTAGCGCCACCTATGGGCTGTATACATGGCATCTCACATAGTCAACTAGAGCCCAACTCCTAAATAGTACTGGTTGATACATTACAATGGGGCGATTATCAGGCCGCCAAACAGGCCAACATTGCCCCCTATAGTGTGAAACATGGCCTATAGGTGGTGCTAGAGTGACTAACAGCGCCAAAAAAAAAGGCGCATGAGAAAAATGCACCAACTTTACAAACGGACATGCACTAGAATAGTAAATCTATCTAAAATAAAGTTATTGAGTGCAAAGAGAGTTCTAGTACATTCCCCTCAATGTTTTGCAAGCAGTTTTTAGCTTCCAGAAAGGGGCTTAAAGGGGTACTCCACTGGAAATGTTATTTTATATATATTTTTTTTAAATCAACTGTTGCCAGAAAGTTAAACAGATTTGTAAATGACTTCTATTTAAAACTCTTAATCCTTCCAGTACTTATCAGCTGCTGTATGCTCCACAGGAAGTTCTTTTCTTTTTAAATTTCCTTTCTGTCTGACCACATTGCTCTCTGCTATGGGGATTTGCTCCTATTCTGGACAGTTCCTAAAATGGACAGAGATGTCAGCAGAGAGCACTGTGGTCAGACAGAAAGGAAATTCAAAAACAAAAGCACTTCCTGTGGAGCATACAGCAGCTGATATGTACTTGAAGAATTAAGATTTTTTTTAATAGAAGTAATTTACAAATCTTTTTAACTTTCTGGCACCAGTTGATTTAAAAAAAAAAAAAAAGATGTTTTCCAGTGGAGTACCCCTTTAAAAGAGTATTCCGGTGCTATAAAATTGAACTGTAGTGCAATATAACTTATCCCCTATCCGAGGGATAGTAGATCAGTTACAGATCGTGGGGGGTCCGACAGCTGGGACCCCCCCCCACGAGCTTCTATATGGGGTGCGGCAGTATGCTGGAAGGGGGTGTTCCTTTCCTGCACGACGCATCAGCCAACACGCCCCTCCATGTATCCCATAGAGATGTTGGCCGCGGTTTCCTGCTGGGGACGACATGGCGCTTCCTGCAGACTGCTGAGGCCCCGTACAGGAGATTGTTGGGGGCCCCAGTGGTCAGACCCCCAGCGATCTATAACTTATCCCCTATCCGAATTATATTGCACTACAGCTCACCTTTAATAAACATATAACCAGAAGATATGTAACATTACTACTTATGGTCAGTAATAATGACTTCTGGGGGCTGTCATGGCACTAACCCTGTGCCGGACGTCCGGTGCTTCTTTCAATACATAAGTTGCGTTGTCTTGCTCACCCCTGGGTCCCGAGACTGTGCTTCAGATTTAGCATGTCTCAGGAGGCCTCTCTTGAGCTCGTCTCACGTCAAGCCTGCCTGAGTGACATCACTGCCTACTGTCCAACCCTCCAAGTACTGGAAGGATTACATTTTTAAATAGAAGTAATTTACAAATCTGTATAACTTTCTGGTACCAGTTGAGTATCCCTTTAAGGATGTGTCTCGAGGGGCGGGCCAGAGGCAATGATGTCACTTAAGGAGGGGCAGTCCTTACACTGTGTAAGTGTTGATAAGGGCAGGCCAGAGGCGGTGATGTCAGTGAGGGGATGGACCAAGAACAGTGATGTCACTAAGGGGTGGCCTTATTCTTTCTGTACTCTAAAACGTGACTGGAGGGGTGGCCTGGAAGCGGTGACATCAGTAAGGGGGCGGACTAACATGCTGTATGGATGTGAGTGGAGGGGGTGGAACAGAGGCAGTGATGTCCCCAAGAGGGCAGTCCTTACAATGTGTTAAGGAAGTGGTGACGTCAGTAAGGGGATGGGCCAGAGGAACTGACCACTCAGAGGGTGGGCCTCACATGATGTACTCTGTAAGAATGTGAGTAAAGGGGTGGGCCAGAGGCAGTGATGTCACTCAGGAGGCAGGCTTGAACTCGTATATAAGCTCAAGGGAAATGCCCTAAGACAAGCTATATCCGACGCTGGGGAGAGAGTGACGACACAACTTATGTATTAGGTTGGGTTCACACCATGTTTTTGCAATACGGATTCCTCAAAACCGGACTAAACTGTATCAAAACGTGTGTACAAATTTTAATCAGTATACGGTTTGAAAAATGATGTCCAGTTGCTTCAGTTTTTTAAAGAAAAAAATACATAAGTTTTTAACTTTTCACTCCATTATGAATAAAGTTTCACTTGTTTGATTGAAATTCCAAGAAAAAAAAAAAAACCTGTACCAAGGTAAAAACCGGATGGTGAAAACTGGATGGAACCGTACGCTCATACGGTTCTGCGCGGTTCCCATTGACTCCCATGTAAAAAAAAAAACTAAAAAAAAACGTACACATTTCAATATGGTTTTTCATCCTGACCAAAAACCGTGGTAGGCTACAGGAAAAAAAAACTGACAAAACCGTACAGGATGCAAAACGGATGCAACCCAATGCATCTTTTGGCATACGGTTTTCAATGGAGAGTCAATGCATACGGTTTTCAATAGGGTTCCGTACGGTTTTCAAATTAAAAACATATACGGGAACTGTATAGCAAAAACGTGGTGTGAACCCGGCCTTAAAAGTACTGGATGCAAGGTAAGTGCCAGAAATCTTTTTTTTTTTTTTACTGACATACTCCAACGTTATATACCTTGTGCTTAGGCGTTTATTAACATAAACATTTTAGGACAATGGAATATCCTTTTAAAAGGAATTGTCTGGTGAAAACAATAATTGTCTGATTTGGGGGGGGGGGGGGGGGAGCCCTCTTTAGAACGGAGCCCAACCTCCATTAACTTCTATGGGAGTGCTGTAGATGCCCGAGTATAGCATTGGTCGGCCCCCCTGCGATCAGATACTTATCCTCTATCCTGTATAAAGAGAATAAGTTGTGTATCACCGGTAGAGATGAGCGAACTTACAGTAAATTCGATTCGTCACGAACTTCTCGGCTCGGCAGTTGATGACTTTTCCTGCGTAAATTAGTTCAGCCTTCAGGTGCTCCGGTGGGCTGGAAAAGGTGGATACAGTCCAAGGAAAGAGTCTCAGTCTCCTAGGAATGTATCCACCTTTTCCAGCCCACCGGAGCACCTGAAGGCTGAACTGATTTACGCAGGAAAAGGCATCAACTGCCGAGCCGAGAAGTTCGTGACGAATCGAATTTACTGTAAGTTCGCTCATCTCTAATCACCGGACAAGCCCTTCAAGCAATAATAAATAAAAGCAACATTCCAGCAGAACAGGTTTGGTACCGTTTTTGTTTTTTTTGTTCAATGTAAACATAGTACCATCCTAAAAATACCCTATCATACAAGGTTACCAGTTTTTACCCAGATTTGTGACATCCAGTGTTGACGTTACATTTTTTGTTACTTCGAGGCACTGTCAACCCAAAAAGGCAAAAACCGATCAGTCTGTAGTCATTTACAGCGCAAAATAGTATTAAAAACAGTCCGCAGCTGTTTCGATGCAGTCTTAAAGCTACAGCTTCACATTTCTGAGCAGACATCTTCTTCCTGGCCCCTTATTATAAGACCTGAGAGGCAATGATCCAGCACCGGCGGCGGCGGTCCAGCTGTCTGCCCGTGCGGTGAATACTTGCAGTGGTTGCTGTAAACATCGTCGGAAAAGGTCGAGGCATCGATCAGCATGACGAATCTAGAAGTCTCTGTCTGACCTTCTTATCGTCTGTGGACGTATTTACTCCATCTTTTTTTGTCAGATCTGTAAAGAGGAACACAATGAGGCATGAATGAAAACTCGGAGCCTTCATACTCTGGCAGGTATGAATCATGATGTCATCGGTAACCCTAAAGCAGTGTTTCCCAACCAGGGTGCCTCCAGCAGTTGCAAAACTACAACTCCCAGCATCCCCGGACAGCCTTCGGCTGTCCGGGGATGCTGGGAGTTGTAGTTTTGCAACAGCTGGAGACACCCTGGTTGGGAAACACTGCTCTAAAGTGACGCTCCACCTTTTATCATCATAATGTTTTAAAGTTTAAACTCTTCACATATATAAAGTCAGGGAGGAGCCTTAAAGGGGTACTCCGGTGAAAACCTTTTTTTTTCTTTTAAATCAACTGGTGGCAGAAAGTTAAACATATTTGTAAATTACTTCTATTAAAAAATCGTAATCCTTCCAGTACTTATCAGCTGCTGAATGCTACAGAGGAAATTCCTTTCTTTGTGGAACACTGACGACATCACGACCACAGTGCTCTCTGCTGACATCTCTGTCCATTTTAGCAACCATGCATAGCAGATCTATGGTAAGGGCAGCATGGTGGCTCAGTGGTTAGCACTGCTGCCTTGCAGTGCTGGGGACTTGGGTTCAAATTCCACTAAGGGCAACAATAAATAAAGTGTTATTATTATTATTATACTAACGTCAGCAGAGAGAACTGTGCTCGTGATGTCATCAGAGAGCATTCCAAAAAAAAAAGAATTTCCTCTGTAGTATTCAGCAGCTGATAAGTACAGGAAGGATTAAGATTTTTAATAGAAGTAATTTACAAATATGTTTAACTTTCTGCCACCAGTTGATTTAAAAGAAAAAAGGTTTTCACCGGAGTACCCCTTTAAAAGGGGTATTCTAAGAAAAAACATTATTTTTATTTTTTTTTTATATATCAACTGGCTCCAGTAAATTAAACAGATTTGGAAATCACTTCGGTTAAAAAATCTTAATCCTTTCAATAATTATCAGCTACTGAAGTTGAGTTGTTCTTATCTGTCTGGAAACAGTGCTCTCTGCTGATATCTCTGCTTGTCTCTGGAACTGCACAGAGTAGAAGAGGTTTGCTATGGGGATAATTTGCTTCTAAACTGGGCGGTTCCCGAGACAGGTGTCATCAGAGAGCACTTAGACAGAAAAGAACAACTCAACTTCAGCAGCTCATAAGTACTTAAAGGATTAAGATTTTTTAATAGAAGTAATTTACAAATCTGTTTAACTTTCTGGAGCCAGTTGATATATAAAAAAAAGTGTTTTCCTGGATAACCTCTTTAAAGGGGTACTCCGGTAGAAAACTTTTTTTTTCTTTTTAAATCAACTGGTGCCAGAAAGTGAACCCCTTAAGGACTCAGGGTTTTTCCGTTTTTGCACTTTCGTTTTTTCCTCCTTACCTTTTAAAAATCATAACCCTTTAAATTTTCCACCTAAAAATCCATATTATGGCTTATTTTTTGCGTCACCAATTCTACTTTGCAGTGACATTAGTCATTTTACCCAAAAATGCACGGCGAAACGGAAAAAAAAATAATTGTGCGACAAAATCGAAGAAAAAACGCCATTTTGTAACTTTTGGGGGCTTCTGTTTCTACACAGTGCATATTTCGGTAAAAATTACACCTTATCATTATTCTGTAGGTCCATATGGTTAAAATGATCCCCTACTTATATAGGTTTGATTTTGTCGCACTTCTGGAAAAAATCATAACTACATGCAGGAAAATTTATACGTTTAAAAATGTCATCTTCTGACCCCTATAACTTTTTATTTTTCCACGTACAGGGCGGTATGAGGGCTCATTTTTTGCGCCGTGATCTGAATTTTTTATTGGCATGATTTGTGATCACTTTTTATTCATTTTTTAATGGCATAAAAAGTGACCAAAATGCGCTTTTTTGGACTTTGGGATTTTTTTGTGCGTACGCCATTGACCGTGCGGTTTAATTAAGGATATATTTTTATAGTTCGGACATTTACGCACGCGGCGATACCGGATATGTTTATTTATTTATTTATTTTTTTACACGGTATTATTTTTTTTATGGGAAAAGGGGGGTGATTCAAACTTTTATTAGGGAAGGGGTTAAATGACCTTTATTAACACTTTTTTTTTTTTTTTACATTTTTTTGCAGTGTTATAGGTCCCATAGGGACCTATAACACTGCACACACTGATCTCTCATCCTGATCATTATTATCCCATAGGGACCTATAACACTGCACACACTGATCTCTTATACTGATCATTATTATCCCATAGGGACCTATAACACTGCACACACTGATCTCTCATCCTGATCATTATTATCCCATAGGGACCTATAACACTGCACACACTGATCTCTCATCCTGATCATTATTATCCCATAGGGACCTATAACACTGCACACACTGATCTCTTATACTGATCATTATTATCCCATAGGGACCTATAACACTGCACACACTGATCTCTTATACTGATCATTATTATCCCATAGGGACCTATAACACTGCACACACTGATCTCTCATCCTGATCACAGGCGTGTATTAACACGCCTGTGATCAGTGTTATCGGCGCTTGACTGCTCCTGCCTGGATCTCAGGCACGGAGCAGTCATTCGTCGATCGGACACCGAGGAGGCAGGTAAGAGCCCTCCCGGTGTCCTGTCAGCTGTTCGGAACGCCGCGATTTCACCGCGGCGGTCCCGAACAGCCCGACTGAGCAGCCGGGTCACTTTCACTTTAGAAGCGGCGGTCAGCTTTGACCGCCGCTTCTAAAGGGTTAATACCGCACATCGCCGCGATCGGCGATGTGTGGTATTAGCCGCGGGTCCCGGCCGTTGATGAGCGCCGGGACCGACGCGATATGATGCGGGATCGCGGCGCGATCCCGCTTCATATCGCGGGAGCAGGCGCAGGACGTAAATATACGTCCTGCGTCGTTAAGGGGTTAAACAGATTTTTAAATGACTTCTATTAAAAAAATCTTTACCCTTCCAGTACTTTTCAGCAGCTGTATTCTACAGAGGAAATTCTTTTCTTTTTAAATTTCTTTTTTATGTTGTCCACAGTGCTCTCTGCTGACACCTGATGCCCATATCAGGAACTATCCAGAGCAGGAGATAATCCCCATAGCAAACCTATGCTGCTCTGGACAGTTCCTGACCCGGACAGAGGTGTCAGCAGAGAGCACTGTGGACAAAACAAAAAAGAAATTCAAAAAGAAAATAATTTCCTCTGTAGTATACATCTGCTAATAAGTACTGGAAGGATTAAGATTTTTTTTAATAGAAGTAATTTACAAATCTGTTTAAAGGGGTACTCTGGTGGAAATTGTTTTTTTGTTTTTTTTTCTTCTATAAATCACCTGGTGCCAGAAAGTTAAACAGATTTGTAAATACCTTCTTTTAAAAAAATCTTAATCCTTCCAGTACTTATTAGCTGCTGAACACTACAAAGAAAATTATTTTCTTTTTTGGAACACAGTTCTCTCTGCTGACATCACGAGCACAGTGCTCTCTGCTGACACCTCTGTCCATTTTAGGAACTGTCCAGAGCAGCATATGTTTGCTATGGGGATTTTCTCCTGCTATGAACAGTTATTAAAATGGACAGAGGTGTCAGCAGAGAGCACTGTGGTCATGATGTCAGCAGAGAGCTCTGTGTTCCAAAAAGAAAACCATTTCCTTTGTAGTATTCAGCAGCTAATAAGTACTGGAAGGATTAAGATTTTTTAATAGAAGTAATTTACAAATCTGTTTAACTTTCTGGCACCAGTTGATTAAAAAAATAAAAAAATAAAAAACATTTCTACCGGAGTACCCCTTCTTGGGTGGATGAAGTGTGTGTATAAGTGTCAATAGGAAGACAGCTGTGGAGCCCATTGATCCAGGTTTATACAGGTTATCACCCCCTTAGGCCCCTTTCACACTACAGGTATCATCCCGCTTTTTTACTGCCGTTATTTTACAATAACAGATGCAATAACTGGTAATAATGGATGATAACTGATGAGCATCATCCGTTATTTTTAATGGTTTTTTTCTTAAAAAACCTGATGTTGTTCATCCATTATCATCCGTTATTAAAAGTTTCATCCGTTTTTTTTTTTTAATCAGGTTTTTAATCCTTTTTTTTGTAAAGCAGTACTGAGCATGCTCAGTACAAAAAAAAAACAGATGTTAAAAAACCTGACAATAACTGATAACGGATATTTTTTTTTGAACATCCGGTTCCCATAGACATCATTGTTAAATTTTAACATCCGTTTTTTCACCATTTTTTTTTTTTTGCCAGACCAAAAATTTGTGGATGAACCATCTTTTGTGGCGGCAAAAATAAGTGACATTAGTAAAAACGGACATACCTGATGCAAAAGGATGGTCAAATAATCCCAATGACATGAATGGGACTTTTTGCCGGGAGTAATAACTGAGGTTTTTTTTACATGATGATACCTGTAGTGTGAACAGGGCCTTACCAATTACAGCCTGTTACGGTCAGCTCACCTCTATACAGCCCCAATGACCTCGGGGGGTATACAAGAACTTTTCTTCATGTTATCACCCCTCTTACCAATTACGGCCTGTTATGGTCACCTCTCCTCTCGCCTCAGCACAGGAGCCGAGTAAAGGAAAGTGGGATTTTTTTTATTTTTTTGGGAAGGTTATCTAATGGGGGCTTATACAGAATATGTGCGGATTCCCTACCCACCTGACTACTGGGGCGTCTTCCTAATAGGTGGGGATTCCCTACCCACTAGGGGCTTAAACCTATTAGTAGGATTCCCTACCTACTGAGGCTTCTACCCAATAGGACATTTTTTGTTTCAGCCAAGCACATGCTAAATTTTTCAATTTTGGCCCAGAATTTTCCATTTCGGGGCATCACTAGTCATCACCCCTCTTAAGTCGGGTTCACACCACGTTTTTGCAGTACAGTTCCCATATCAGGTTTTTGGTAAAAAAAAAAAAAAAAATAAAAATAAAAAAACAGATTCCTCAAGACGTGTATACAAATTTTAATATGTATACGGTTTGAAAAATGATGTCCGGTTGCATCAGTTTAACCCCTTCAGGACGGAGCCCATTTTGGCCTTAAGGACCGGAGCGTTTTTTGCACATCTGACCACTGTCACTTTAAACATTAATAACTCTGGAATGCTTTTAGTTATCATTCTGATTCCGAGATTGTTTTTTCGTGACATATTCTACTTTAACATAGTGGTAAATTTTTGTCGATACTTGCATCCTTTCTTGGTGAAAAATCCGTAAATTTGATGAAAAATTTGAAAATTTAGCATTTTTCTAACTTTGAAGCTTTCTGCTTGTAAGGAAAATGGATATTACGAATACATTTTTTTTTGGTTCACATATACAATATGTCTACTTTATATTTGCATCATAAAATTGATGAGTTTTTACTTTTGGAAGACACCAGAGGGCTTCAAAGTTCAGCAGCAATTTTCCGATTTTTCACAAAATTTTCAAACTCAGTATTTTTCAGGGACCAGTTCAGGTTTGAAGTGGATTTGAAGGGTCTTCATATTAGAAATACCCCACAAATGACCCCATTATAAAAACTACACCCCCCAAAGTATTCAAAATGACATTCAGTCAGCGTTTTAACCCTTTAGGTGTTTCACACGAATAGCAGCAAAGTGAAGGAGAAAATTCACACTCTTCATTTTTTACACTCACATGTTCTTGTAGACCCAATTTTTGAATTTTTACAAGGGGTAAAAGGACAAAATTTTTACTTGTATTTGTAGCCCAATTTCTCTCGAGTAAGCACATACCTCATATGTCTATGTAAAGTGTTCGGCGGGCGCAGTAGAGGGCTCAGAAGGGAAGGAGCGCCAAGGGGATTTTGGAGAGTACGTTTTTCTGAAATGGTTTTTGGGGGGCATGTTACCTTTAGGAAGCCCTTATGGTGCCAGAACAGCAAAAAAAAAACCACATGGCATACCATTTTGGAAACTAGACCCCTCGGGGAATGTAACATGGGATAAAGTGAACCTTAATACCCCACAGGTGTTTCACGACTTTTGCAAATGTAAAAAAAAAAAAAAAAAATTTTACCTAAAATGCTTGTTTTCCCCAAAAATTTTTATTTTTAAAAAGGGTAATAGCAGAAAATACCCCTAAAAATTTGAAGCCCAATTTCTCCCGATTCAGAAAACACCCCATATGGGGGTGAAAAGTGCTCTGCTGGCGCACTACAGGTCTCAGAAGAGAAGGAGTCACATTTGGCTTTTTGAACGCAAATTTTGCTCTGGGGGCATGCCGCATTTAGGAAGCCCCTATGGTGCCAGGATAGCAAAAAAAAAACACATGGCATACCATTTTGGAAACTAGACCCCTCGGGGAACGTAACAAGGGGTTAAGTGAACCTTTATACCCCACAGGTGTTTCACGACTTTTGCATATGTAAAATTTTTTATTTTTTTTTACCTAAAATGCTTGTTTTCCCAAAAATTTTACATTTTTAAAAAGGGTAAAAGCAGAAAATACCCCCCAAATTTTGTAACACAATTTCTCCCGAGTACGGCGATACCCCATATGTGGCCCTAAACTGTTGCCTTGAAATACGACAGGGCTCCAAAGTGAGAGCGCCATGTGCATTTGAGGCCTAAATTAGGGATTGCATAGGGGTGGACATAGGGGTATTCTACGCCAGTGATTCCCAAACAGGGTGCCTCCAGCTGTTGCAAAACTCCCAGCATGCCTGGACAGTCAACGGCTGTCCGACAATACTGGGAGTTGTTTTGCAACAGCTGGAGGCTCCGTTCTGGAAACAGTGGTGTACCAGACGTTTTTCATTTTTATTGGGGAGGGGGGTTGTATAGGGGTATGTGTATATGTAGTGTTTTTTACTTTTTATTTTATTTTTTGTGGTAGTGTAGTGTTTTTAGGGTACAGTCGCACGGGCGGGGGTTCACAGTAGTTTCTCGCTGGCAATTTGAGCTGCAGCAGAAAGTTTGCGGCAGCTCAAATTTGCAGCCAGATACTTACTGTAATCCTCCGCCCATGTGAGTGTACCCTGTACGTTCACATTGGGGGGGGGGGGGGGGGGGGACATCCAGCTGTTGCATAACTACAACTCCCAGCATGCCCGTTGGCTGTCGGTGACTGCTGAGAGTTGCAGTTTTGCAACAACTGTAGGCACACTGGTTATGTATCACTGAGTTTGTGACCTAACTCAGTGTTTCACAACCAGTGTGCCTCCAGCTGTTGCAAAACTACAACTCCCAGCATGTACGGTGCATGGTGTACGGTGACTGCTGAGTTGTAGTTTGCAACAGCTGGAGGCACACCGGTCGTGAAACACTGAGTTAGGTAAAAAAAAACTCTGAGTTTCACAACCAGTGTGCCTTCAGCTGTTGCAAAACTACAACTCTCAGCAGTCACCGACAGCCAACGGGCATGCTGGGAGTTGTAGTTATGCAACCAGCAGATGCACCACTACAACTCCCAGCATGCACTTTAGCTGTTTGTGCAAGCTGGGAGTTGTAGTTATACAACAGCTGAAGGTACACTTTTCCATAGAAAGAATGTGCCTCCAGCTGTTGCAAAACCATAAGTCCCAGCATGCCCATAAGGGAATGCTGGGAGTTGTGGTGGTCTGCCTCCTGCTGTTGCATAACTACAGCTCCCAGCATGCCATTTTTGCATGCTGGGAGCTGTTGCTAAGCAACAGCAGGAGGCTGTCACTCACCTCCAACGATCCAGACGCTCCAGGTCAGTCCCGCCGCCGCCGCTGCTCCTGGGGCCCCGATCCCAACAGGGGCGCCGGGGATCGGGGTCCCCAGCACCGGGGGTCGTCTTCCCGCACCCGCTCACGTCCTCCAGAAGAGGGGCGGAGCGGGTGCGGGAGTGACACCCGCAGCAGGCGCCCTGATTGGTCGGCCGGTAATCCGGCCGACGAATCAGGGCGATCGTGAGGTGGCACCAGTGCCACCTCACCCCTGCAGGCTCTGGCTGTTCGGGGCCGTCAGAGACGGCCCTGAACAGCCAGTAATTCCGGGTCACCGGGTCACCGGAGACCCGATTGACCCGGAATCGCCGCAGATCGCTGGACTGAATTGTCCAGCGATCTGCGGCGATCGCCGACATGGGGGGGCATAATGACCCCCCTGGGCGATATGCCGGGATGCCTGCTGAACGATTTCAGCAGGCATCCGGCTCCGGTCCCCAACCGGCTAGCGGTGGGGGCCGGAATTCCCACGGGCGTATGGATACGCCCTCGGTCCTTAAGGACTCGGGATTCAGGGCGTATCCATACGCCCTATGTCCTGAAGAGGTTAAAAAAAAACAAAAAAAAATCTTCAAGGGGTTATCCAGGCAAAAACTTTTTTTATATATCAACTGGCTCCGGAAAGTTAAACAGATTTGTAAATTATATCTATTAAAAATGTTTAATCCTTCCAATAGTTATTAGCTTCTGAAGTTGAGTTGCTGTTTTCTGTCTAACTGCTTTCTAATGACTCACGTCCCGGGAGCTGTCCAGCTCCTATGGGGATATTTTCCCATCATGCACAGCTCCCGGGACATGACATCATCATTGAGCAGTTGGACAGAAAACTTAAGAAGCTAATAACTATTGGAAGGATTAAGATTTTTTAATAGAAGTAATTTACAAATCTGTTTAACTTTCTGGAGTAGACTGATGATAGAGATAGAGATAGATGATGATAGAGATAGAGATAGATGACGATAGAGATAGATGACGATAGAGATAGAGATAGATGACGATAGAGATAGATGACGATAGAGATAGAGATAGATGACGATAGAGATAGAGATAGATGACGATAGAGATAGATGATGATAGAGAGAGATAGATGATGATAGAGAGAGATAGATGATGATAGAGAGAGATAGATGACGATAGAGAGAGATAGATGACGATAGAGAGAGATAGATGACGATAGAGAGAGATAGATGACGATAGAGAGAGATAGATGACGATAGAGAGAGATAGATGACGATAGAGAGAGATAGATGACGATAGAGAGAGATAGATGACGATAGAGAGAGATAGATGACGATAGAGAGAGATAGATGACGATAGAGAGAGATAGATGACGATAGAGAGAGATAGATGACGATAGAGAGAGATAGATGACGATAGAGAGAGATAGATGACGATAGAGAGAGATGACGATAGAGAGAGATGACGATAGAGAGAGATGACGATAGAGATAGATGACGATAGAGATAGATGACGATAGAGATAGATGACGATAGAGATAGATGACGATAGAGATAGATGACGATAGAGATAGATGACGATAGAGATAGATGACGATAGAGATAGATGACGATAGAGATAGATGACGATAGAGATAGATGACGATAGAGATAGATGACGATAGAGATAGATGACGATAGAGATAGAGATAGATGACGATAGAGATAGATGACGATAGAGATAGATGACGATAGAGATAGATGACGATAGAGATAGAGATAGATGACGATAGAGATAGAGATAGATGACGATAGAGATAGATGATGATAGAGATAGAGATAGATGATGATAGAGATAGAGATAGATGATGATAGAGAGAGATAGATGATGATAGAGATAGAGATAGATGATGATAGAGAGAGATAGATGATGATGATAGAGATAGATGATGATAGAGATAGATGATGATAGAGATAGAGATAGATGATGATAGAGAGAGAGATAGATGATGATAGAGATAGAGATAGATGATGATAGAGATAGAGATAGATGACGATAGAGATAGAGATAGATGATGATAGAGAGAGATAGATGATGATAGAGAGAGATAGATGATGATAGAGAGAGATAGATGATGATAGAGAGAGATAGATGACGATAGAGATAGATGACGATAGAGATAGAAGATGACGATAGAGATAGAAGATGACGATAGAGATAGAAGATGACGATAGAGATAGAAGATGACGATAGAGATAGAAGATGACGATAGAGATAGAAGATGACGATAGAGATAGAAGATGACGATAGAGATAGAAGATGACGATAGAGATAGAAGATGACGATAGAGATAGATGATGACGATAGAGATAGATGATGACGATAGAGATAGATGATGACGATAGAGATAGATGATGACGATAGAGATAGATGATGACGATAGAGATAGATGATGACGATAGAGATAGATGATGACGATAGAGATAGATGATGACGATAGAGATAGATGATGACGATAGAGATAGATGATGACGATAGAGATAGATGATGATAGAGATAGATGATGATAGAGATAGATGATGATAGAGATAGATGATGATGATGATGATAGAGATAGATGATGATGATAGAGATAGAGATAAAAACCTGTGCAAAAAATAAAAAAACGTATGGAACCGTACGCACCTACGGTTCTGTACGGTTCCCAATGACTCCCATGTAAAAAAAAAAAAAAAAAAATACTTACACGTTTCAATACAGTTTTTCACCCGGACCAAAAACCATGGTAGGCTACGGTTTTGGGTACGGGGAAAAAAAACTGACAAAACCGTACGGGATGAGAAACGGACACAGCCTGATGCATCTTTTGGCATAGGTTTTCAATGGAGAGTCAATGCGTACGGTTTTCAATACGGTTCCGTACGGTTTTCAAATTGAAAACGAATACGGGAACTGTACTGCAAAAACGTGGTGTGAATGCAGCCTTAGTGTGACTGACATACACTAGTGCGGGGATTCCCAACCAGGGTGCCCACAGCTGTTGCAAAACTACAACTTCCAGCATGCCCGGACAGCCGTCGGCTGTCCGGGCATGCTGGGAGTTGTAGTCTTGCAACAGCTGGAGGCAACCTGGTTTGGAAACACTGCACTAGTGTATACTAGTGTTAAAAAGAACCTTTTATATGACAATGTGTTGACTCTTTTATAGTCCTTTCAGCTCTGGTGACTATGTGGTGGTGCGTACTTCGCACATCCCGCACCTTTAGGGTACGTTCACACGGGCGGATTACCTGTGGAAGGGAAAAGTTGTCCAGTTGCCCATGGCAACCAATCAGGTTTCATCTTTCATTTTTGAATTGAAAAAAAAAAAAAAGGCCTCTGAAAAATGAAAGAAAGCAATCTGGTTGCTAGGGGCAACCGCACCACTTTTCCTCTACACAGGTTTTAATCAATCTCCCTTTATGTGTCCACTGACAGATTTTACGTAGATTTTCGTGTAACACATTATTAGATTAACCCCCTAACGACCACGGATGTAAATGTACGTCCCGGTTTGGCGGGACTTCCCGCACCAGGACGTACATTTACGTCCTGTGTATGACCGCGAGCATCTGAAGGGTGCTCGCGTCATACACGGCAGGTTCCGGCTGCTAGCAGCAGCCGGGGACCCGCCCCTTAATGGCCGACATCCGCGATCGGGCGGATGTCCGCCATTAACCCCTCCGATGCCGTGATCAATACAGATCACGGCATCTGCGGCATTTTGATTGGATGATCGGATCGCCCGCAGCACTGCTGCGGGGATCCGATCATCCAGCATGACAGACGGAGGTCCCCTCACCTGGCTCCGTCCGTCTCCCGGGGTCTTCTGCTCTGGTCTGAGATCGAGCAGACCAGAGCAGAAGATCACCGATAATACTGAGCAGTGCTGTGTCCTATACATAGCACTGCACAGTATAAGCAATCAAAGGATTGCTATAGATAGTCCCCTATGGCGACATAAAAAGTGTAAAATAAAAGTAGAAAAATAAAAAATCAAAAAGTAAAAAAAAAAAAAAAGTGAAAAATCCCCTCCCCCAATAAAAATGAAAATTGTCCGTTTTTCCCATTTTACCCCCAAAAAGCGTAAACATTTTTTTTTTAATAAACATTTGGTATTGCCGCGTGCGTAAATGTCCGAACTATCAAAATATAATGTTAATGATCTTGTACGGTGAATGGTGTAAACGTAAAAAAATTTAAAAAGTCCAAAAATGCTGCTTTTTTGTCACATTTTATTCAAAAAATTTTTTATAAAAAATGATCTAAAAGTTTTATATATGCAAATGTGGTATCTAAAAAAAAGTACAGATGACGGCGCAAAAAATGAGCCATCATACCGCCCTATACACGGAAAAATGAAAAAGTTATAGGTGGTCAAAATAGGGCGATTTTAGATCACTGATTTTGTACAAAAAGTTTTAGATTTTTTTTATGCGGTACAAAAATATAAAAGTATCTAGCCATGGGTATCATTTTAATCGTATTGATCCACAGAATAAAGAACACGTCATTTTTACCGTAAAGTGTACAGTGTGAAAACAAAACCCTCCAAAATTTTGGTTTTCATTTATATTTCCTCCCTAAAAAATATATATTTTTTTGGATTTGCCGTACATTTTATGGTAAAATGAGAGGTTTCATTACAAAGTACAATTGGTCACGCAAAAAACAGTCCCTTATATGGGTCTGTAGATGAAAAAATAAAGATATGGATTTTAGAAGGCGAGGAGGAAAAAACGAAAAGCGCAAAAATTAAATTGGCCTCGTCCTTAAGGTGAAAATGGGCTTGGTCATTAAGGGGTTAAATCAGCAATCTTTTAAAACCCATTTTATTGCTTAACTTATTTAAATAGATTTTTTTTTCAAAGCAACGTGTGAACCCAGCCTAAATGTACGTTCAAACGGGCGGCTTACCGAAGCGTATTTGCTGCTGAAAGTCCGCAGCGGATTTTGCCACCATTGACTTCATTTTGTCAGTAGAAAATCCGCTATAGAGGCAGATTTGCAGATTTTCCTTCAGATCCCATTGAAGTCAATGGTAGCAAAATCCGCTGCGGATTTTCCGCTGCAAATACGCTGCGGTAATTCCGCAGGTAATCCGCCTGTGTGAACAAACCCTTGGGCTGGGTTCACACATTGTTTAAAGGGGTATTCCAGGCAAAAACTTTTTTTTTATACATCAACTGGCTCCGGAAAGATAAACAGATTTGTAAATTACTTCTATTAAAAAATCTTAATCCTTCCAATAGTTATTAGCTTCTGAAGTTTTCTGTCTAACTGCTCAATGATGATGTCACGTCCCGGGAGCTGTGCATGATGGGAGAATATCCCCATAGGAACTACACAGCTCCCGGGACGTGAGTCATCAGAAAGCAGTTAGACAGAAAACAACAACTCAACTTTAGAAGCTAATAACTATTGGAAGGATTAAGATTTATTAATAGAAGTAATTTACAAATCTGTTTAACTTTCTGGAGCCAGTTGATATATAAAAAAAAGTTTTTGCCTGGAATACCCCTTTAAAAAAAAAAAATAAAAAAAATGTTAATAAATAAATCAATTAAATAAAATAAAGCAAGAAAACAGGTTATAAAAGATTGCTGATTTAATCTAATAATGTGTTACACGAAAATATATGGAAAATCTGTGTCAGTGGAAACAAAGGGGGATTTATTAAAAGCCATGTAGAGGAAAAGTGGTGCGGTTGCCCATAGCAACCAGATTGCTTTCTTTAAAGGACATCTGCAGCGTTACAAACACTTATCCCCTATCCTCAAGATAGGGGATAAGTGTTTGATCGAGGGGGGTCTGAACGCTGGGGCCCCCGGCGATCTCCTCTACGGGGCTGCGGCTCTCCCGTGCAGGGGGCGTGCCAGCCGCAGCATGACGTTGCGGCCGGCACGCTTCCTCCATACAGTTCTATGGGAGAGGCGAGGAGGAAGCATTCATGCCTCCCCGCATCCCCCATAGAACTGTACGGGGACGGGGAGGAGACGGGGCATCACCGTCGACGCTACGTCACCATGAACCCTTATGGCGGCGCCCCGTTAGGGAGATCGGGGGGGTCCCAGCGGTCGGACCCCCCGCGATCAAACACTTATCCCCTATCCTGTGGATAGGGGATAAGTGTAATGCCGCTGCAGTTGTCCTTTAAAGAGGTATTCCAGGCAAAAACTTTTCTTTATATATCAACTGGCTCCGGAAAGTTAAACAGATTTGTAAATTACTTCTATTAAAAAATCGTAATCCTTCCAATAGTTATTAGCTTCTGAAGTTGAGTTGTTGTTTTCTGTCTAACTGCTCTCTGATGACTCACGTCCCAGGAGCTGTGCAGTTCCTATGGGGATATTCTCCCATCATGCACAGCTCCCGGGACGTGACATCATCATTGAGCAGTTAGACAGAAAACTTCAGAAGCTAATAACTATTGGAAGGATTAAGATTTTTTAATACAAGTAATTTACAAATCTGTTTAACTTTCTGGAGCCAGTTGATATATATAAAAAAGTTTTTGCCTGGAATACCCCTTTAATTTTTCAGAGGCCTTTTTTTTTTTTTTAAATGAAAGAAGAAACCTGATTGGTTGCTACGGGCAACTGGTCAACTTTTCCCTTCCACAGGTTTTGATAAATCTCCCCCATTGATTTAAGATACGGCAGTAATTCCAATGTGTTTTTTTTTTTTTATACAATGTATGCGCTGACGGACACTATTTCATACACGTTAATGGATTGAATTATTAGGTAAAAATACTGCTGCTTTTTATACCTATTTTACCATTTTTTTTTTCTTTAGTTTTAATTTTTGCATTGTTTGAACCCAGCCTTTGAGTTGTTAATCTCCAGCTCCTCTTAACTGACAGTCTGGTGCAGTGTTTCCCAACCATGGTGCCTCCAGCTGTTGCAAAACTACAACTCCCAGCATGCTCTGACAGCCTTTGGCTGTCAGAGCATGCTGGGAGTCATAGTTTTGCAACAGCTGGAGGCACCCTGGTTGGGAAACACTGGTCTAGTGGCTATGAATATAGTTACCAGGAAAGCGCATCCTCTCACAGTCATGTGCAACTTTATGCAATTTTGCTTAAGTGTAAGAATTTGTTTAAAAAAAAAAACATATTAGTGGCTTAGCATCAAATGCGCTTTATATTTCGCTATAATATTTACGCTTTATAGCGGTGGAAAACATTTTTTTTTTTTTTAAATCAACTGGTGCCAGAAAGTTAAAACAGATTAGTAAATGACTTCTATTAAAAAATCTTCATCCTTCCAGTACTTATTAACTGCTGAATACTACAGAGAAAATGTTCTTCTTTTTGGAACACAGTGCTCTCTGTTGACATCATGACCACAGTGCTCTCTGCTGACATCTCTGTCCATTTTAGGAACTGTCCAGAGCAGCATATGTTTGCTATAGGGATTTTCTCCTACTCTCGATAGTTCTTAAAATGGACAGAGATGTCAGCAGAGAGCACTGTGCTCATGATGTCAGCAGAGAGCTCTGTGTTCCAAAAAGAAAATAATTTCCTTTGTAGTATTCAGCAGCTAATAAGTACTGGAAGGATTAAGATTTTTTAATAGAAGTCCTTTTCTAATCTGTTTAACTTTCTGGCACCAGTTGATTAAAAAAAAAAAAAAAAAAAAAATGCTTTCCACTGCTTGTCAGGAACTGTCCTAGACAGTTCCTGACAAGGACAGAGGTGTCAGCAGAGAGCACTGTGGACAAGACAAAAAAGAATTAAAAAAAAAAAAAAAAAAAAAAAAAAAAAGAATTTCCTCTGTAGTATACAGCTGCTGATAAGTACTGGAAGGGTAAAGATTTTTTAATAGAAGTCATTTACTAATCTTTTTAACTTTCTGGCACCAGTTAATTTAAAAAAAAAATAAAAATGTTTTCCACCGCTATAAAGCGTAAATAATATAGCGTAAATATATTAGTAGCTTAGCATCAAATGCGCTTTATGTTTTTAGTTTTTTTTACAAATTCTTACACTTTTAAGCAAAATTGCATAAAGTTGCACATGACTGTGAGAGGATGCGCTTTCCCGGTAACTATATATACTCATAGCCACTAGACCAGTGTTTCCCAACCAGGGTGCCTCCAGCTGTTGCAAAACTACAACTCCCAGCATGCTCTGACAGCCTTCGGCTGCCAGAAGATGCTGGGAGTTGTAGTTTTGCAACAGCTGGAGGCACCCTGGTTGGGAAACACTGCACTAGACTGTCAGTCAAGAAGAGCCGGAGATTAACAACTCGAAGGCAGGGTTCAAACAATGTAAAATCAAAACTAAAGAAACAAAAACAGCAGTAAAATAGGTGTAAAAAGCAGCAGTATATTTACCTAATGATGCAATGCATTACCCTGTATGAAATAGTGTCCGTCAGCGCATACATTGTACAAAAAACACATTGCAATTACTGCCGTATTTTAAATCAATGGGGGAGATTTATCAAAACCTGTGGAAGGGAAAAGTTGCCCATAGCAACCAATCAGGTTTCTTCTTTCATTTAAAATAAAAAAAAGTCCACTGACAAAATAAAGAAAGCAATCTGGTTGCTATGGGCAACCGCACCACTTTTCCTCTACACAGGTTTTAATAAATCTCCCTTTATGTGTCCACGGACATAGATTTTACATAGATTTTCGCGTAACCCAGAGTACCCCTTTAAAGGGTACCTCTCATCAAAAAAACTTTTGATATATTATAGATTAATGTATGCAGAATAACTTTACAATTGCATGTTATTAAAAAATATGCTTCTTTCTATTTAATTTTCCACTTTGAAGAAATGACCACTAGGGGTCTCCCTACCAGTCCTGGCAGAAAGCATTTCAGACTCATGCTGGAGTCCTAAACACTACGAGCTGCCAGTCTGCTTTGTTCACAAAGGAGAACACTCAGAGCTGCCAGCCTGCTTTGTCCACAGCCTGCTTGGCTGTGAACAAAGCAGGCTGGCAGCTCTGAGTGTTTAGGACTCCAGCATGAGTCAGAAATGCTTGCTGACAGGACTGATCGGGAAAAATACAGTAGAAAGAAGCATATTTTTCATTAACATGCTATTGGAAAGTTATTCAACATTCATTAATCTAAAATATATCAAAAGTTTATTTGACGAGAGGTACCCTTTAAGGCAAAATTGAAGGTGCCCATGACTGTGAAAAGATACTCATAGCAACTAGACCACTGTTTCCCCACCTTTGGCTGTCCGGGCATGCTGGGAGTTGTAGTTTTGCAACAGCAGGAGGCACCCTGGTTGGGAAACCCTGAATTAGACTGTCAATCAGAGCTTCAGAGGAAGAATAAAAGAAGCTGGAAGAGGTGTAAACTTTACCCCGCACAGCAATATAGTTTGCCCGATCCTAAAGGACGGACATATGCATTTACCTTTAAGCTCGGTAGAATTCTGCTTTACAGGCGGCTGAGCTGCGACTTGAAACGCCGTCCGCTTCCCGTCTACTGTGTCCGTCTTGACCGTTCCCAATGAAGTCAGAAGCTGCATCGTGTCAAAGTCTTCTCCCGTGTTCTTTAAGTTCTCCAGCACCTTCAGGAACTTGTAGGATTTCAGCTCGCTTACATTTTCCTCCAAGAACAGAAGGAAGACGCTGAGGTCGTCGTAGCTCCTGGACTGACAGCTGTGAATGCTGCAGGCGGGCAGCAGCGCGTACACCGTCAGCACGTTGGAGCGCTTCCTGAACGGCACCATCATGGCGTAGATGACGAAAGGCATCACCAGACAGTAGACTATCAGGTTAATGTAACTGAGCAGCCGGAAGACGCCCACCGCGATCAGCTTGCACTGGATCAGGGAGGGGAGTGTAGTGTCGTTCTTCAGGATGCCGGTGCGGATGTTACAGGTGAACTCGTCCGTCAGGGAGAAGAGGCTGATGTAATACCCGAGGTAGATACAGGCCACGAATATAATCGCCAGCGTCAGGGAGCGGCAGATGAGGTACTTGATGATTAGGTTATAAGAGGTCTTCTTCGTCTTCAGATACTGCTCCACGAACGGGTATTTGACGGGTCCTTCTGCCATATCCAGTGTGCTGCAGATGGAGGAGACAGGTTATTACTGGATTCAGCGGTCACATTTATTAGTCATTTAAATGGGCACTGTCATTTGGGAAAAGTCAACAGCTTTGATCGTCAGGGGTCTAAGCCTACAGACCTTCATCGATCAGGAAACATAGACACATGGAATGGGTCAGCAGATAAGAATCATTTGGCCCATCTAGTCTGCCCAATAATCTGTATCCTATCAATAGTGCCTGGCCCTATCGTATATGGAGGATAGCCTTATTCCTATTCCTATCTTATATGAAGGATAGCCTTATACCTATCCCTATCTTATATGAAGGATAGACTTATACCTATCCCTATCTTATATGAAGGATAGCCTTATCCCTATCACTATCTTATATGAAGGATAGCCTTATACCTATCCCTATCTTATATGAAGGATAGCCTTATACCTAGCCCTATCGTATATGGAGGATAGCCTTATTCCTATTCCTATCTTATATGAAGGATAGCCTTATACCTATCCCTATCTTATATGAAGGATAGCCTTATTCCTATTCCTATCTTATATGAAGGATAGCCTTATGTTTATCCCTATCTTATATGAAGGATAGCCTTATTCCTATTCCTATCTTATATGAAGGATAGCCTTATTCCTATTCCTATCTTATATGAAGGATAGCCTTATACCTATCTCTATCTTATATGAAGGATAGCATTATACCTATCCCTATCTTATATGAAGGATAGCCTTATGTTTATCCCTATTTTATATGAAGGATAGCCTTATGCCTATCTCTATCTTATATGAAGGATAGCCTTATACCTATCCCTATCTTATATGAAGGAAAGCCTTATGCCTATCCCTATCTTATATGAAGGATAGCCTAATACCTATCCCTATCTTATATGAAGGATAGCCTTATACCTATCCCTATCTTATATGAAGGATAGCCTTATGCTTATCTTTATATTATATGAAGGATATCCTTATACCTATCCCTATCTTATATGAAGGATAACCTTATGCCTATCTCTATATTATATGAAGGATATCCTTATACCTATCCCTATCTTATATGAAGGATAGCCTTATTCCTATTCCTATCTTATATGAAGGATAGCCTTATGTTTATCCCTATTTTATATGAAGGATAGCCTTATGCCTATCTCTATCTTATATGAAGGATAGCCTTATACCTATCCCTATCTTATATGAAGGAAAGCCTTATGCCTATCCCTATCTTATATGAAGGATAGCCTAATACCTATCCCTATCTTATATGAAGGATAGCCTTATACCTATCCCTATCTTATATGAAGGATATCCTTATGCCTATCCCAATCTTATATGAAGGTTAACCTTATGCCTATCTCTATATTATATGAAGGATATCCTTATACCTATCCCTATCTTATATGAAGGATAGCCTTATTCCTATCCCTATCTTATATGAATGATAGCCTTCTGCCTATCCCTATCTTATATGAAGGAAAGCCTTCTGCTTATCCCTATCTTATATGAAGGAAAGCCTTATGCTTATGCCTATCCCTATCTTATATGAAGGAAAGCCTTATGCCTATCCCTATCTTATATGAAGGATAGCCTTATGCCTATCACTATCTTATATGAAGGATAGCCTTATGCTTATCCCTATCTTATATGAAGGATAGCCTAATACCTACCCCTATCTTATATGAAGGATAGCCTTATGCCTATCCCT
Organism: Hyla sarda; assembly: GCF_029499605.1. Taxonomy (NCBI): domain Eukaryota; kingdom Metazoa; phylum Chordata; class Amphibia; order Anura; family Hylidae; genus Hyla; species Hyla sarda. Next base: position 31,141,547 of record NC_079190.1, on the reverse strand, counting down.
ATCTTATATGAAGGATAGCCTTATACCTATCCCTATCTTATATGAAGGATAGCCTTATGCCTATCTCATGCATGTTTAATCTCCTTCACTGTATTTGCAGCGACCACTTCTGCAGGAAGGCTATTCCATGCCTCCACTACTCTCTCAGTAAAGTAATACTTCCTGATATTACTGCAGAAACCTTTCCCCTCTAATATAAAACTATGTCCTCTTGTGGCAGTTTTTCTTCTTATAAATCTCCTCTCCTCCTTTACCGTGTTGATTCCCTTTATGTAGATAAAAGTCTCTATCATATCCCCTCTGTCTCTTCTTTCTTCTATACATGTTAAGGTCCTTTAATCTTTCCTGGTAAGTTTTATCCTGCAATCCATGTACTCGTTTAGTATCTTCTCTGAACTCTCTCTAGAGTATCTATATCCTTCTGGAGATACGGCCTCCAGTACTACGCACAATACTCCAAGTGAGGTCTCACCAGTGTTCTGTACAGTGGCATGAGCACTTCTCTCTTTCTACTGCTTATACCTCTCCCTATACACCCATGAGCACTTCTCTCTCTACTGCTTATACCTCTCCCTATACACCCATGAGCACTTCTCTCTCTTTCTACTGCTTAAGTTCGACCGCTGGGACCCCCCCAGATCTCCAGGACAGGACCCCAGCACTCTCAGTGAGGAGCGCATGTCGTCTACCGGTAACGCGCTTATTCATTTCTATGGTAGCACCGATGATTACCGAGTTCTTTCACCGCTCATATAGAAATGAATGGTAAACGTGCCGTCTGAAGCCCGCATTCCTCAGGGTGCGCCAGGTCCTGGTGGGATTACCTACCTATTAGGGGCATATCTTAAAGCGGTACTCCGGTGGAAAACATTTTTTTTTTTTTTTTTTTAAAGTTAAACAGATTTGTAAATTACTTCTATTAAAAAATCTTTACCCTTATGCTACAGAGGAAATGCTTTTCTTTTTTAATTTCTTTTTTGTCTTGTCCACAGTTGCCCATATCAGGAACTGTCCAGAGCAGGAGAAAATCCCCATAGCAAACCTATGCTGTCCTAGACAGTTCCTGACAAGGACAGAGGTGTCAGCAGAGAGCACCGTGGACAAGACAAAAAAGAATAAAAAAAAAAAAAAACTAATAATTTCCTCTGTAGTATTCAGCAGCTAATAAGTACTGGAAGGGTAACGATTTTTTAATAGAAGTGATTTACAAATCTGTTTAACTTTCTGGCACCAGTTGATCTAAAAAAATAACAATAATAAAAAAAAAAGTATTCCACTGGAGTACCCCTTTAAAGAAGACCTCTGGCAAAAAATTTACTTATCCCCTATCCACAGAATGGGGGATAAGCAGCTGATCGCAGGGGGGGGGGGGCTCAAACCCTTGGGACCCCCCTCGATCAGCTGCGTATCCCCTATCCTGTGGATACGGGATAAGTTAATTTTTGCCGGAGAGCTCATTTAAGATATGTCCCAATAGTTAGGTAGGGAATCCCACATTTTAGGTAGAAGCCCCCAGTAGTTAGGTAGGGAATCCCCTCTATAAGGTAGAAGCCCCCAGTAGTTAGGTAGGGAATCCCCTCTATAAGGTAGAAGCCCCCAGTAGTTAAGTAGTGAATCCCCACCCCCATTAGGTAGAACCCCCTTTAGTAGTTAGGTAGGGAACCTCCTATTAGGTAAAAGCCCCCCATTAACTAGTCCCCCCCCCCCCCCCCCCCCAATAAGTCCCCTCCAAAAGAAAATAATAAAAATCCCAATTAACCGTACTGGCTTTCTTGCCCCTTGGTGATCAAATACCATAGTGAGACTTTGTCTGCGCTGTCAGGGATTCGATCGACACAACTGCAATTAGGGATGTCCCGATACTGCTATTGGTGCTGATACCTGACATTTTATTCGTGCGAATGTCTCCTATACCTGGAGATCAGGAAAATAAAATATAACTCCACTCACCTTCCAGGAACAGAGGGAAGGGGAGAGGGATTATTTTTTATGGTCTGCAGGTATCTGGATGGGTATTGGGGACATAAGCATGAGGACAAGTACTCAGGTATCAGTGCCGATCTTAACCCAGTATCGGGACATCCCTAACTGCAATTGTGCCAATCAAATCTCCCTATGGTAGGTCCTCACCAAGGGTCAACAAAGAAAGCACTATACAATAGAATACTAAGACATTGTAAGGCAAAACTACAACTCCCAGCATGCCTGGACAGCCGTTGGCTGTCCAGGCATGCTGGGAATTGTAGTTTTGCAACAGCTGGAGGCACCCTAGTTGGGAGACTTAGCCTTTCCTTAGACGCCCTCAGCCAGGTTACCTCTGTGACATGTCATTCAGCGTTGGTGAATTGGCGCCTTCCTTCTTGATGCTGCTTTTGCTGTTTGCGGCTTTGATAACTCGGTTGTAGGACTTGTCCAGCTCCTCCATGATGAATTTCAGGTCGGAGCAGAGATGAGGAGCTGCCGTAAATCTCCAGAACAAGGAGGGCAGGTAGAGTAGAATGGCCACCAGGAGCAGGATGTATGGGAAGAACTGCGGGCAGGGAACAGGCAGCAGATCAGTCACTGAGTACAACCCCAGGCGAGCACCTACTACATATAAGAGAAATATATATATATATATATATATATATATATATATATATATATATACACACACACACACAAATATACATATATATACATATTTTATTAATAATAATAATACAGTGACCCCTCGACCTACGATGGCCCCGACATACGATCATTTCAACATACGATGCTTTTTATGTCGGGGCCATCGCATAAACGGCTATCCGGCAGCGCAGACTGCTTCAGCTGCCACCGGATAGCCGTTTACGGTGCCCAATGTGGTCCGCTGACGATCACTTACCTGTCCTCAGGGCTCCGGCGCGTCCTCTTCGGGATCCCCTGTATCATCGGCGCTCTTCATCAACATCATCACGTCGCTGCGCACGCCGTCCAGTCATCCGATAGGAGCGGCGTGCGTAACAACATGATGGCGGCGATGGAGAGCGCGGATGGCGGGGAAGCAGAGGCCTTGCCGGAGCGTCGGGGACACCTCGGGGACGTGGCGACAGCGATGGACAGCGACATCCAGGGCAGGGCTGACGAGCGGTGAAGGTCCGGAGTGGCGGGGACAGGTGAGTACAACTTCCTCTAACAGTGGTCTACAACCTGCAGACCTCCAGATGTTGCAAAACTACAACACCCAGCATGCCCGGACAGCCAACGGATCCCTCAACATGCGATGGTTTCAACAAACGATGGTCCATTTGTAACAGATTACCATTGTATGTTGAGGGACCACTGTATATATTTTAGATTAATAATATATTCACATATATATATATATATATATATATATATATATAATATATATGTATAATTATATATAACTATAGTGAGAACCACAACCCAGGCTTGTTAATGGAAATGTAACTAGACAAAGACCAAGGAAGCCTATAGGAAAGAGACTGCAGCTCCGCAAGATACTATGAACACTTTACATTTATTATCCCCAGGAATATTTTAGAAACTGACAAAAAGTCATAAAAACATTTAAAATCTCAAGCAGCAGTCACTGCCCCCAATAAGTTTAGGAGACATTTCTTATAAAGGCTTCTCACGGAGCCACACTGCCACCTAGTGGTAGAAATCATTGTAGAAATACATTCACAGAAGCGACAAAGAAGATTGGGGGAGATTTATCCAAACCTGTCCAGAGGAAAAGTTGCTGAGTTGTCCATAGCAACCAATCAGATCGCTTCTTTCATTTTCCTTGTTAAAAATGAAAGAAGCGATCTGATTGGTTGCTATGGGCAACTCAGCAATTTTTCCTCTCGAGGGGTTTTGATAAATCTCCCCCCCTATGTGCTTACACAGAATTTAGATGTATTTAACCCCTTAAAGAGAATCTGACAGCTATTTCACCAGCACTAAACTCAATATACTGTAAAAAGAGGGATTACTAAAATTTTTAGATTAGAAATTTCCTGAGTTCTGCCCATTACAATCTCACTGCCATTGCGCTGCAGCATACAATGGAGGCAGGGAGCCGGCTCGCCCACCTCATCCATATTCTATCCCTCTCCACCCCCTTCAGTGACGTGGCTTATAATAGGTCCCTGTGTGTGTGTGGGGGGGGGGGGGGAGTATAACTCTTGTCCCACAAAAAAGTAATCCCTAAAACAACTGTCAGCGGAGTATGGTTCTTGGATGGTGAAGAGGAAGAAACGTAAGCCAAAAATCTAAATTTGAGGGGTCATGAAGAGGTTAAAGCAACAGGTACGGTTTCAGAGAATCTTCCGATTTTACATAGAAATATCAGATGAGCCTCCAGTTATTCTCAGTTGGGAGTAAGGTAGTGAATGGCGAGCTGCAGTGATCGTCTTACCTTGTGCAGCCACAGGGGGATGTGCCCGGAGTCGCTGTAGGACAGGTGCTTCTGCTGTACGGCGGCCCAACAGAAGGAGTCCACATAGGCGGCCTGTCTCCAGGAGAAACTGCTGGGGGCGAAGCAGGAGATCTGGGCACCTGTCACCAAAAGAGAGAAAAAAAGTGGTCAGTAGCGCCCCCTAGTGGTCAGAGAAGACCTCGCTCAGAGGAGTTGACATTACAGCTATAGTCAGTGCACCCTCTTCCAATGTATTTCATTCATACATGGGGACAGTGATTTGCCGGCCATACAGGCAGACCTATTAACCTGTCATGTGACAAGTGGGGAGAGAAGCACCCAACACTTTACTACTTCTCCTGCTTTACCTGCAGCCACCATTAGGGGGAGCTCACTGCACAGAGATGTTTACTGCTCCCCTACAACAGAAGTTGCATAAATAAACATGCACTCCATGCATGGCCTTTGGCTGTCCGGGCATGCTGGGAGTTGTAGTTTTGCAACAGCTGGAGGCACCCTGGTTGGGAAACACTGATCTGTGTAAGCACCAGAGTAAAATGAATGAGTATAGGAGGATAACATTTAGGGTCTGGAATACCCCTTTAAAGCTTATGACACCTTCGCAAATAAATTAAATCTCCCCATAGGATGGAGAGAGCCAGATCCTATATTTGCCTATAGTTCTCATTGTCTTATACAACTCTGCCCTCTGGTGGAAACAACTAGTTACTGCTGCAAGACCTGTGTTCTGCTGTAGCCCATTATTAACCTCATAGCATTTAAGGGATTGGGGCTCCTGGAATAGTGGTTGGCATCATTTAACCTGTTAGTTACCACAATTTAGATTACACTGTGTACATACATTACATTACTTATCCTGTACTGATCCTGAGTTATATCCTGTATTATACTCCAGAGCTGTACTCACTATTCTGCTGGAGAGGTCACTGTGTACATACATTACATTACTTATCCTGTACTGATCCTGAGTTATATCCTGTATTATACTCCAGAGCTGTACTCACTATTCTGCTGGTGAGGTCACTGTGTACATACATTACATTACTTATCCTGTACTGATCCTGAGTTATATCCTGTATTATACCCCAGAGCTGCACTCACTATTCTGCTGGTGGGGTCACTGTGTACATACATTACATTACTTATCCTGTACTGATCCCGAGTTATATCCTGAATTATACCCCAGAGCTGCACTCACTATTCTGCTGGTGGGGTCACTGTACATATAGAGACACAGAAGCTTGTGTATTAGTATTTTGTATATTTGTATAGCAGTCTATAGAGGATTTGCTCTGATAAATGTCTATAGGACGATGTTGTGAATGTTTGGTGACCGGGTGTAGCGGGGAGAATTAATAATACCGCAGAGAATGGAGGACAGAGCCCGGCTTTGTATGTTATATACTGGTATCAGGCAGCGGCTCTGGTTTACAGGGGGAGGACTGAGGGTCCGCACAAGGGACCATTGTATTGATCATGTGACTGCGGCATGGCTTATGGTTTATCACATTATACAGAGTCATCACATCTACATCACTGCAGTACAAGTGACCCCCCCGACCTACGACGGCCCCGACATATGATTAAATCGACATACGATGCTTTTTTAATGTCGGGGCCATCGCATTAAGTGCTATCCGGCAGCGCAAAATGCTTAAGCTGCTGCCGGATATCAGCTTAATGTTCCCTGTGTGGTGCGGTAAGTATTACTTACCCCTCCACGATGCTCCGGGGTGCCCTCCGGGTCCAGCGCTGGTCTTCCGGTGTCTTCTCGGCCCTCTCCGATGACGTCAATACGCTGCTGCGCACGTCATCCAATAGGAATGGAATACGCAGCGGCGTAATGACAGCGCTACGCAGGCCCAGTAAGGCCTTGCGGAAGACAGCGGAGGACGGGAGAAGACAGCAGAGGACCGGAGAAGGCAGTGGAGGACCGGAGAAGACAGAAGAGGACCGGAGAAGACAGCGGAGAGCCCAGCGGAGGCCCGGGGTCACCATCGGGAGCGGCGGGGACACCATCTCGAGCAGCGGGGACACCATCTCGAGCAGCGGGGACAGGTGAGTACAGCTTCCTATACTTTACATTGCACGAATCCCTCAACATACGATGGATTCGACAAACGATGGCTCGTTTGGAACGAATTACCATCGTATGTTGAGGGACCACTTGTACTAATAATTACAATGTCACAGGTTGGCAGAGTTTTCTATACAAATGGACGGCAGAAGGTTTCCAGTACTATATTTGGCCGGCACTAGCTTTCTGCTTCCATAATGTGGTGATCAGCTGATCGCCAGGGGATAGGGACCAATGTAGCGATCAGCTGATCACAAATTCAGTCACTTTAATCAATGTTGGTCAGCTGATCACGTCCAGTTTGTATTAGCTAGAATTTTATTATCAAAAGTATGGCTTTTATAACCGCTATCAGCTAATGGCCACAAGTGCCATCCCTGATGTGATCAGCTGATCCCCACAGAGAATTCTTTATAAAATAAAATCAGCCATTACCGTACAAGATTTTGCCCTCATTTTACATTAGTCTATTTTCTTACTATTACCTTATATAAGTTGGGGATGATCTGACTACCACGTGCTCTTCTCACAGACTCCTGGGGGATTCATTTGTTTTGCAAACATTATAATCCCCGGGGACAGAACCTGCAGTCTGGAATCACAAGGTGACTTATACGCAGCGGCCATTACAATACTGAGCTATTACTGGCCTTGTTAGGACTAAATCTGCAAATCAGACCAGGGGCTAGAGAAGCCTGACATGTGGCTATCATATGTTGGGGGTTAAAGAAACAGGACGTGTGGTGATCAGCTGACTTTGACCTAAAAATGTCATAGCGATAAATGATGAACAAAGCAAATGATGTCCCTCCTGCCCTAACATCTCTAGCTGCTCCATATGATGATCCTATATCCGTGGTCTCAAACTGTGGTCCTCCAGATGTTGCAAAACTTCAACTCCCAGCATGCCCGGACAGGCATTGGCTGTCCGGGCATGCTGGGAGTTGAAGTTTTGCAACAGCTGGAGGCCCACTAGAGATGAAACACTGGTGTAAATCATCAGCCTAGGATGTGTTGTGATTGACCAGAGAAGTAAGGGAGGAATTATCAGTGCGTGTACTACTGGCTAACATCTTAGCTCTGGTGTTGTATGTTGGGAGTTGAAGTTTTGCAACGTCTGGAGGGCCACAATTTCAGACCACTGTCTTATAGCATCTTTAAATATTCCATGAATGTGCCAGACAACCGGCGACGATCCTCCCGTATCCCTGCCAGATGGCGAGCCTGACGTGGAGAACACAGCGTGATGTCTTTGTGAAGATCTGTCCTGTTCGCTGCTTCTATAATAAGATTATATTTAATGAAGAAGCTGCCGGTCACGTGAAAAACATTTGTTCCAATGTTTAATGGAGAACATTTCCATTTTATCATTATTTGTTGTTGTTATAGCGAGACTAAGACAGAAGATCTGATGTACATCATTCTATGGGAGACTCTCCTCCTCCTAGAATGGTGAAGGACCAGTCAGCTGATTATTGGTATCCAAATCTTAAAGGGGTACTCCAGTGAAGGGGAAAAAAAAAAAAGTTTTCAAATCAACCGGTGCCAGAAGGTTATACAGATTTGAAAATTACTTCTATATAAAAAATAGTAATCCTTCCAGTACTCATCAGCTGCTGTATTTTCTTCTAGAGGAAGTTGTGTAGCGCTTTCCTGTCTGAACACTGAACACAGTGCTCTCTGCTGCCAGCTCTGTCCATGTCAGGAACTGTCCAGAGCATAAGCAAATCCTTATAGTGAACCTCTCCTACTCTGGACAATTCCTGACATGGACAGAGCTGGCAGCAGAGAGCACTGTGGTCAGACAAGAAAAGAACTACACAACTTCCTCTGGAGCATAAAGAGTTGAGTATGAAGGATATTCACCACCTTGTAGAACTTGTTCCTAAATGTCTGTAAGTTGTGATCACCTGAAATGATGGACCAACCATTTATTGGGTACGTATTCCTAATGCCATGATCGTTCAGTGTGGTTCCTACATGATACTGCAAATCAATTGCCCAATAGTCCTCAAATAAATAATTTTTTGGGTGTCTACATTCAGGTTGCTCATGGGGTTTCAGTTCTTGGTGGCCTTTATAGAAATAGGGGTCACAGACAATTGCCTTGTTTTCACCACCACCTAGAAGTGGCGCTAGGAATGAACATGGTACAACAAGCAGGTAGGGTACAAATTTTGTCTTAGATATGTTTGTTCTTAGACCTTTATAAATACCCCCCAAGTTATATGCTCTACAGCAGTGGTCTCAAACTGTGGCCCTCCAGATGTTGCAAAACTTCAACTCCCAGCATGCTCGGGCATGCTGGGAGTTGAAGTTTTTCAACAGCTTGAGGCACACTGGTGATGAAACACTAGTGTAAATCATAAGCCCAGGATGTGTTGTGACTGGCCAGAGAAGTAAGGGAGGAATTATCAGTGCATGTACTACTGGCTAACATAGTAACATAGTTCATAAAGTTGAAAAAAGACTAGAATCCACCAAGTATAACCTATATCCCTGAGTCCCTACTGAGTTGATCCAGAGGAAGGCAAAAAAAAAAACTAAAACCTGATAGTAGAGGTAAAAATTCCTTCCCAACTACAATTATGGCATCAGAATAAATCCCTGGATCAATGTTCTGTCCCTATAAATCTAGTATACATAACCAGCGATGTTATTACTCTCCAAAAATGGGAGAGATCTCTGTACTGTCCCCTGATATATTTATACATAGTTATTAGGTCTCCCCTAAGCCTTCTTTTTTCTAAACTAAATAATCCTAATTCTGATAATCTTTCTGGGTACTGTAGTCCTCCCATTCCCCAAATTCCCCTGGTTGCCCGTCTTTGAACCCTCTCCAGCTCCACTATATCTTTCTTGTACACTGGTGCCCAGTACTGTACACAGTATTCTATGTATGGTCTGACCAGTACTGTACACAGTATTCTATGTGTGGTCTGACTAGTGATTTGTACAGAGGTAGAATTATTTCCTTGTCGTGGGCATCTATACCCCTATTGATGGCCCCCATGATTTTATTAGCCTTGGTAGCAGCTGCCCGACACTGGTCACTACAGCTAAAATTTACTATTAACTAAGACCCCCCAGGTCCTTTTCCACATCAGTCGTCCCAAGTGTTCTCCCATTTAACACATAATCCCAGACCGGATTTTTCCTCCCCATGTGCATTACCTTACATTTATCAGTGTTGAACCTCATCTGCCACTTCCCAGCCCAAACCTCCAACCTATCCAGATCCATTTGTAACAGTGCACTGTCCTCTATTGTGTTTACCGCTTTACAGAGTTTAGTATTATCTGCAAAGATTGCTACTTTACTATTCAACCCCTCTACAAGGTCATTAATGAATATATTAAATAGAACAGGACCCAAGACTGTCCCCTGTGGTACCCCACTAGTAACAGTCACCCAATCAGAATAAGTACCATTAATAACCACCCTCTGTTTCCTATTACTGAGCCAGTTACCCACTTACACACATTCTCCCCCAGCCCAAACCTTCTCATGTTATGCACCAACCTTTTAGGAGGCACCGTATTAAATGCTTTGGTAAAATCCAGATATACGACATCCAGCGATTGCCTCTGATCCAGTCTGGAGTTGGCCTCCTCATAAAAGCTGATCAGGTTAGTTTGACAGGACCGATCCCTCATAAAGCCATGCTGATATGAAGTCATACATTTATTTGTATCAATGTACTCCAAAATAGCATCTCTTAGAAAACCCTCAAACAATTTACATACAACGGAGGTTAAACTAACAGGCCTAAAATTCCCGGGATCACCTTTTGACCCCTTTTTAAATATTGGCACCACATTTGCCATGCGCCAGTCCTGGGGAACAGTCCCTGTTACTATAGAGTCCCTGAATATTAAAAATAGGGGTCTGTCTATTACATTACTTAATTCCTTTAGAACACAGGGGTGAATGCCATCTGGACCTGGTGATATGTCTTTTTTTTTATTTTTTGTAGGTGACACTGTACTTCTTCCTGGGTTAGACAGGTTACCTGTACTTCTTCCTGGGTTAGACAGGTGACCTGTACTTCTCCCTGGGTTAGACAGGTGACCTGTACTGGGGAGTTTACCTTATCTGGCTGTATTTCACCTGGCATTTCATTTTTCTCGTTGAATATAGTGGAGAAGAATTTGTTTATTTTATTTTATTTTTTTTTTACATATTTTACGTTTTTCTCTATAGCTTTTCAATGCTTTTTCACTACCGTCCTGTTTTAGTAGTTTAAATGCTTTATTTTTTATCATTTATTGCCCCCTTAACATTTTTATTCATCCAAAACATCTTAGCTCTGGTGTTGTATGCTGGGAGTTGAAGTTCTGCAACATCTGGGGGGCCACAGTTTGAGACCACAGCTCTACAGTCCAACATACTTAAGAACTGTGTTGTAGAGTGACTTTCCAACTAACTCGGCCTTTACACTCCTCAGGTGATAAGTAAGTAACACAAGGCAGTAAGTATCAGTAATGTATTCCCAAGGGCGTGTATTACAGGCACAACATAGGGCATTGTGCCAAGAGTGTGGCATAGACAGTTCCTGGCAGTCAATCAGAAAATCTTGGTATCATTCTTATCTGTACAAGAGAAGGAAAACCATTCAGCCTCAGACCGATGATATCAGAAAACATATCTATAATATATATTACACATATACATACACACACTAGTGGCTGTAAATCAGAGGTAATGAGAATTACCATAATATTACATTATAGCTCGGACACCGCTCCCCCCAACACCGGCAGTGCCCACAGATGTTACCCACGTTACAGACACGGGGCAATGCAGGCCCATACTGCAACTCCATGCAATTTTATATGGATGCACATCATTTTGGTGGCTTGTTTCATCTCAAGCTGTACCATAAAGGTGCCATATGGGTGATCTGTACCGAAGTGACTACATAATAGAGATATATAGGGGCCCACTGAGATCTCAAGAACAGCTCCCCAAATCTCCCCTCTGTATGAAGCACAGGGTGGGCACCTGCTCCATACATTGTCTATTAGAGTGTTGAAGAAATGATAAGTACAGCTCTTGGGTATCTCCGATGCTCCCACAGACAATGCATTGAGCCCGTGCCAACCCTTACAAGCAAAATGGGTATTACATATTTAAAGGGGTACTCCGCTGCTAGACATCTTATCTCCTATCCAGAGGATAGGGGATAAGATGCCTGATCGCAGGGGTCCCGCTGCTGCCCCAACACAGGACCTGGCTTTATAAAACAAACGCTGGGTTCCTGCGGCAGTGATGGTGACATCATGCCACGCCCCCTCCATTCATGTCTATGGGAGGGGGCGGCACGCCCCCTCCCATAGACATAAATGGAGGGGGATTGGCGTGACGTCATGAGGGGCATGGCCGTGATGTCACCATTACCCCCTCCGGCTCAGAGCATTTTGAACAAAATGTTCATAACACTTGAGTACCCCTTTAAGTAAATTTATTTTTTATTTTTTTTTTACTTTAAAGGGGTACTCTGGTGGGAAAAAAAAATTTCTCTCTTTTTTTTTTTTTTTTTTAAATCAACTGGTTTCTTTTTTGTGTTGTCCACAGTGCTGTCTGCTGACACCTGCCCGTATCAGGAACTGTCCAGAGCAGGAGAAGACCCCGCATCATAGTGAAGCCGGGACCCGCCTCTATAGCGCGCGGCACTGATCGTGGTGCCGCGCGCTCAAAGCTGAGCCGCACGGCTAAAAACGAAAGTAAAAGTGCCTGGCTAGCTCAGGGAGCTGTTCGGGATCGCCGCGGTATAATCGCAGCATCCCGAACAGCTGTACTACAGGAGGAGGTCTCTTACCTTCCTTCCTGCAGTCCGATCGCCGATTGAATGCTTCAAGCCTGAGATCCAGGCATGAGCATTCAATCGCCGAAAACACTGATTGATCCATTCCTATGGAGATGGACCAATCAGTGTAAAAGATGAGTTAATGCAATGTTATAGCCCCCCCTATAGGAGCTATAATATTGCATAAGAAAAGTGTAAAAAAAATCATTAACCCTTTCAATTATCCCTTCCCCTAATAAAAGTTTGAATCACCCAGCATTTCCAAGAATAAAAAAAAACTGTGTTAATAAAAATAAACATATGTGGTATCGCCGCGTGCGGAAATGTCTGAATTATAAAAATATACTGCTTTTTAAACCGCACGTTCAATGGCGTACGCACAAAAAAATTCCAAAGTCAAAAATAGCGCATTTTTGATCACTTTTTATACCACAAAAAGTTAATAAAAAGTGATCAAAAAGTCTGATCAGAACAAAAATGGTACCACTAAATGGTACCACAGATCACGGCGCAAAAAATGAGCCTTCATAGCGCCCTGAACACAGAAAAATAAAAAAGTTATAGGGGTCAGAAGATGACCATTTTAAACGTATACATTTTCCTGCATGTATTCATGATTTTTTTCTGAAGTGATACAAATTCAAACCTATGCAAGTAGGGTATTATTTTAACCGTATGGACCTACAGAATAAAGATATGGTATCATTTTTACCGAAAAATGTACTGCGTAAAAACGGAAGCCCCCAAAACTTACAAAATAGTGTATTTTCATCAATTTTGTCGCACATTGATTTTTTTTCCCGTTTCACCGCAGATTTTTGGGTAAAATGACTGATGTCATTACAAAGTAGAATTAGTGACGCAAAAAATAAGCCATCATATAGAATTTTAGGTGAAAATTTTAAAGAGTTATGATTTTTAAAGTTAAGGAGGAAAAATTGAAAATGAAAAAAAAGAAAGAGCCCGGGTCCTTAAGGGGTTAACCACTTAACAACGCAGGAGGTATATTTACGTCCTGCGCCGGCTCCCGCGATATGAAGCGGCACGATCCCGCATCATATTGAGTCGGTCCCGGCGCTCATCAACGGCCGGGACCCGCGGCTAATACCACACATCGCCGATCGCGGCAATGTGCGGTATTAACCCTTTAGAAGCGGCGGTCAAAGCTGACCGCCGCTTCTAAAGTGAAAGTGACCCGGCTGCTCAGTCGGGCTGTTCGGGACCGCCGCAGTGAAATCGCAGCGTCCCGAACAGCTTGCAGGACATCGGGAGGGCCCTTACCTGCCTCCTCGGTGTTCGATCGGCGAATGACTGCTCCGTGCCCGAGATCCAGGCAGGAGCAGTCAAGCGCCGATAACACTGATCCCAGTCGTGTTAATACACACCTGTGATCAGGATGAGAGATCAGTGTGTGCAGTGTTATAGGTCCCTATAACACTGAAAAAAAAAAAATGTACCGTATATACTCGAGTATAAGCCGACCCGAGTATAAGCCGAGACCCCTAATTTCAACCCAAAATCCCAGGAAAAGTTATTGACTCGAGTATAAGCCTAGGGTGGGAAATACATCATCCCCCCCTGTCATCATCCAGACCCGTCATTAACATCCTCATCATCATCACCGCCTGTCATCATCCAGACCCTCATCATCATCACCTGTCATCATCCCCTTGTCATCATCCCCACCCATCCCCCCTTCATCATCCCCTTGTCATCATCCCCACCCCCCTTCATCATCCCCTTGTCATCATCCCCACTCCCATTCATCATCCTCTTGTCATCATCCCCACCCCCCTTCATCATCCCCTTGTCATCATCCCACACATCCCCCCTTCATCATCCCCTTGTCATCATCCCCACCCCCCCTTCATCATCCCCTTGTCATCATCCCCACCCCCCTTCATCATCCTCTTGTCATCATCCCCACCCCCCTTCATCATCCCCTTGTCATCATCCCCACCCCCCTTCATCATCCCCTTGTCATCATCCCCACCCCCCTTCATCATCCCCTTGTCATCATCCCCACCCCCCTTCATCATCCCCTCGTCATCATCCCCACCCCCCTTCATCATCCCACACCCCCCCTTCATCATCCTCTTGTCATCATCCCACCCACCCCCCCTTCATCATCCTCTTCTCATCATCCGCCCTCAGTGGTCTTCAACCTGCGGACCTCCAGAGGTTTCAAAACTACAACTCCCAGCAAGCCCGGGCAGCCATCGGCTGTCCGGGCTTGCTGGGAGTTGTAGTTTTGAAACCTCCGGAGGTCCGCAGGTTGAAGACCACTGCGGCCTTCAACATCATCCAGCCCCCTCTCACCCCCCTTTAGTTCTGAGTACTCACCTCCGCTCGGCGCTGGTCCGGTCCTGCAGGACTGTCCGGTGAGGAGGTGGTCCGGTGGGATAGTGGTTCCGGGCTGCTATCTTCACCGGGGAGGCCTCTTCTCTGCGCTTCCGGCCCGGAATAGAGGCGTTGCCTTGACAATGACGCAGAAGTACGTTGGCAATGAACGTACCTCTGCGTCGTTGTCAAGGCAACGTGACTATTCTGGGGCCAGGCCAGAAGCGCTTAGAAGAGGCCTCCCCGGTGAAGATAACAGCCCGGAACCACTATCCCACCGGACCACCTCCTCACCGGACAGTCCTGCAGCATCGGACCAGCGCCGAGCGGAGGCGAGTACTGTACAGAACTAAAGGGGGTGAGAGGGGGCTGGATGATGTCGAAGGCCGCAGTGGTCTTCAACCTGCGGACCTCCGGAGGTTTCAAAACTACAACTCCCAGCAAGCCCGGACAGCCGATGGCTGCCCGGGCTTGCTGGGAGTTGTAGTTTTGAAACCTCTGGAGGTCCACAGGTTGAAGACCACTGAGGGGGGAGAGTTCACTCGAGTATAAGCCGAGGGGGGTGTTTTCAGCACGAAAAATCGGGCTGAAAAACTCGGCTTATACTCGAGTATATACGGTTAAAAAAAAAAAAAAAAAAAAAAAAGTGTTAATAAAGGTCATTTAACCCCTTCCCTAATAAAAGTTTGAATCACCCCCCTTTTCCCATAAAAAAAATAAAACAGTGTAAAAAAATAAATAAATAAACATATGTGGTATCGCCGCGTGCGTAAATGTCCGAACTATAAAAATATATCATTAATTAAACCGCACGGTCAATGGCGTATGCGCAAAAAAATTCCAAAGTCCAAAAGAGCGCATTTTTGGTCACTTTTTATACCATTAAAAAATTTATAAAAAGTGATCAAAAAGTCCGATCAAAACAAAAATCATACCGATAAAAACTTCAGATCACGGCGCAAAAAATGAGTCCTCATACCGCCCGGTACGTGGAAAAAAAAAAAAGTTATAGGGTCAGAAGATGACATTTTTAAACGTATACATTTTCCTGCATGTAGTAATGATTTTTTCCAGAAGTGCGACAAAATCAAACCTATATAAGTAGGGTATCATTTTAACCGTATTGACCTACAGAATAATGAAAAGGTGTCATTTTTACCGAAATATGCACTGCGTAGAAACGGAAGCCCCCAAAAGTTACAAAATGGCGTTTTTTCTTCGATTTTGTCGCACAATGATTTTTTTTTCCGTTTCGCCGTGCATTTTTGGGTAAAATGACTAATGTCACTGCAAAGTAGAATTGGTGACGCAAAAAATAAGCCATAATATGGATTTTTAGGTGGAAAATTGAAAGGGTTATGATTTTTAAAAGGTAAGGAGGAAAAAACGAAAGTGCAAAAACGGAAAAACCCTGAGTCCTTAAGGGGTTAAAGCATTATAAGCAAATCTTGTTCTCACTTGGAATTTTCTTGCGATATATTATGTTAAAAAAAAAAATGTATTTAATTTTTTTTACGAACTTTATAACAGACATATTTTGAGCTGTAGGACGTCTGTTTAAGGCTTAAAAAAAATAAAAATAAAATAAAAACCTGTGCATAAATATAACTTAAAATGTCTCTTTGATACAGAAAAAAAACATGTACATGATCAGGTCAGGTCTTCCTCCATTGAATGTAAACAGGAATGGTTCAATACACTGACAGCAAGCAGAGATGCTAATAGTGAGGATCATCTACTGGATTGGGGAGATTTATCAAAACCTGTGCAGAGGAAGAGTGGTGCAGTTGCCCATAGCAACCAATCAGATTGCTTCTGTCATTTTCCACAGGCCTCTAAAGAGGCCTGTGGAAAATGAAAGAAGCAATCTGATTGGTTGCTATGGGCAACTGCACCACTCTTCCCCTGCACAGGTTTTGATAAATCTCCCCCCCCCCCCCCCCCCCCGATATGTTTTTTTTTTTTTTTTTTTTTAAGCTGCCCTTTAAATATGAATGATTGAATGACCTCCACAGGGATGAACTGAGCAGCAGACCTGCCGGTGTGGGCAGATAACACACTGGTGCCGCCGGTATGGCCACTTGTCAAGTTCGGATAGAGCCGTGAAATGCCGACAATGTACTGATCACATAGATACGGGGCGCGGCTCCAAGGCTGCACCCACTGTGACAGGAAAACACTAAAACAGCACGTGGCCTGGGGAGTAACACCTGACAAGACTCCGGGGGCCAAGAAAAAGGCCATGAAATGTGGAACCTCATAGTCCGGCAAGACTGGGCAGAGACCACCCATTATCAGCAGGTTCTATGGGCACTTTGTATTGGCTTTGCCCCCTCATGCCAACCCGGTAATACAGAATATTATATCTGCCACCTATCAAGTTCCTGTAATGGGGATGGGAGAATTTGCACAAGATAGGACATAGATGTCTAACGGGTGAGGGGCCCCGGCATCAGAAGGGCCGAGAAGTCGGTCAGAAGATTCCTCCAAGAGCCCACTATTACCAAGGTTATCGGACTTTATGGATACACCTGTACACAGAGGACTCACTTAATCCCCATTAAAGGGGTACTCCGGTGAAAACCTTTTTTCTTTTAAATCAACTGGTAGCAGAAAGTTAAACATATTTGTAAATTACTTCTATTAAAAAATCTTAATCCTTCCTGTACTTATAAGCTGCTGAATACTACAGAGGAAATTCTTTTCTTTTTGGAATGCTCTCTGATGACATCACAAGCACAGTGCTCTCTGCTGACGTTATTATAATAATAATAACGCTTTATTTATTGTTGTCCTTAGTGGGATTTGAACCCAAGTCCCCAGCACTGCAAGGCAGCAGTGCTAACCACTGAGCCACCATGCTGCCCTTAGCATACATCTGCTATGCATGGTTACTAAAATGGACAGATATGTCAGCAGAGAGCACTGTGCGCGTGATGTCATCAGTGTTCCAAAAAGAAAGGAATTTCCTCTGTAGCATTCAGCAGCTAATAAGTACTGGAAGGATTAAGATTTTTTAATAGAAGTAATTTACAAATATGTTTAACTTTCTGCCACCAGTTGATTTAAAAGAAAAAAGGTTTTCACCGGAGTACCCCTTTAATGTCAGATTGAAGTCTTTAAGGTTAAAGGGGTACTCCGGTGGAAAACATTTTGTTTTTAAATCAACTGGTGCCAGAAAGTTAAAACAGATTTGTAAATGACTTCTATTAAAAAAAAATATTTATCCTTCCAGTACTTATTAGCAGCTGTATGCTACAAAGGAAATTATTTGCTTTTTTAATTTCTTTTTTTTTGTCTTGTCCACAGTGCTCTCTGCTGACACCTGATGCCCGTATCAGGAACTGTCCCGAGCAGGAGAAAATCCCCATAGCAACCCTATGCTGCTATGGACAGTTCCTGACACGGACAGAGGGGTCAGCAGAGAGCACTGTGGACAAGACAAAAAAGAAATTCAAAAAGAAAAGCATTTGCTCTGTAGCATACAGCAGCTAAAAAGTACTGGAAGGGTAAAGATTTTTTTATAGAAGTCATCTACAAATCTGTTTAACTTTCTGGCACCAGTTGATTTAAAAAAAAAAAAAAGTGTTCTTCACCGGAGTACCCCTTTAAGTCAATGGGCAGTACCCATAATCAGCTTAAAAATGGGTACTTCAGTTTGGAATTTTTTTTTAATCAACTGGTGCCAAAAAAGCTAAAACAGATTTGTAAATTACTTCTATTTAAAAATCTTAATCCTTCCAGTACTTATCAGCTGCTGTATGCTCCAGATGAAGTGGTGTGGTTCTTTTCTGTCTGACCACAATGCTCTCTGCTGCCACCTCTGCCCAAGTCAGGAATTGTCCAGAATAGGAGCAAATCCCCATAGCAAACCTCTCCTGCTCTGGACGGTTCCTGACATGGACAGAGGTGTCAGCAGAGAGCACTGTGGTCAGACTGGAAAGAATTACACAACTTCCCCTGGAGCATACAGCAGCTGATAAGTACTGGAAGGATTAAGATTTTCAAATCTGTATAACCTTTTTGGCACCGGTTGATTTTAAAACATTTGTTTTTCACCGGAGTACCCCTTTAATTCTGGGCGTGTAGGCCTAGAAAAGGGGAACGCCGTTAAAACGTACAATGGCTGCACCCTGTTTTATTGTGAAGCGGAAGCTCACGGAACGGTCATATAAACCCTACACTGTACCAGCTAAAGTACTACAATGCTCAGCAAGTTCTCCCAGTGCAGTCCTTTACTGAAGAACAGAACCTGATCCCATCAGAATGAAGGAAAACCTTCCGACGGGATCCAGGACTAAATTGCCGATTGAAATACCATGTGACTGCTCCATGATCACCGACCATACAGATGGTTCTCTGAAGATCCCACCATGGAAAGGCCCAACTGGCCCATCTGAAAAAAATCAGAATACTCATGGCGCAGACAGACCACCTATGGCCCCCACACTGACCCCCTCACCCCATACCTCAATATCCGCTGCTCCGTCATCCCAGGAATTGGTGAGAAGTAACAGGAGGTCACTGCCAGGCTGCCCCTCACCCTAAACTGTCTGGAACATCTTGAAGATTTTGTATTTTTGCACCAATCTTTCCCACCCTAAAGTAAACACCCCGTGTTCATATACACTAGAGCAGTGGTCTTCAACCTGCGGACCTCCAGATGTTGCAAAACTACAACTCCCAGCATGCCCGGACAGCCGTTGGCTGTCCGGGCATGCTGGGAGTTGTAGTTTTGCAACATCTGGAGGTCCGCAGGGTGAAGACCACTGCACTAGAGAACAATAGAGGGGATGGGATCCTCTTGGACAGAGCAGACAGCAGTTACAAAGAGCGTCTCCTGCTCTGGAGGACCCGTCCTGTCCTGCATCATACAGAAAACCCACTGATGTGACCGGACACTGTAAGGTGCATTCACGCCACGTTTTTTGCAATACAGCTCATCCTCAAAACCTGACTAAACTGTATCAAAAAGTGTGTACAAATTTTAACCCATATACGGTTGAAAAACTTAAACTGTGTGAAAAATGATGTCCGGTTGCATCCGTTTTTTAACCCCTTAAGGACCGGGGTTTTTCCCGTTTTTGCATTTTCGTTTTTTCTTCCTTGCCTTTAAAAAATCATAACTCTTTCAATTTTGCACCTAAAAATCCATACGAGGGCTTATTTTTTGCGCCACCAATTCTACTTTGTAATGGCGTCAGTCATTTTGCCCAAAAATCTACAGTGAAACGGAAAAAAAAAATCATTGTGCGACAAAATTGAAAAAAAAAAAACATTGTTTTGGGGGCTTCCGTTTCTACGCAGTATATTTTTCGGTAAAAATGACACCTTATCTTTATTCTGTAGGTCCATAGGGTTAAAATGATACCCTACTTACCGTATATACTCGAGTATAAGCCGACCCGAGTATAAGCCGAGACCCCTAATTTCAACCCAAAATCCCAGGAAAAGTTATTGACTCGAGTATAAGCCTAGGGTGGGAAGTACATCAACCCCACCCTGTCATCATCCAGACCCGTCATTAACATCCTCATCATCATCACCGCCTGTCATCATCCAGACCCTCATCATCATCACCTGTCATCATCCCCTTGTCATCATCCCCACCCCCCTTCATCATCCCCACCCCCCTTCATCATCCCCTTGTCATCATCCCCACCCCCCTTCATCATCCCCTTGTAATCATCCCACACCCCCCCCCTTCATCATCCCCTTGTCATCATCCCCACCCCCCTTCATCATCCCCACCCCCCTTCATCATCCCCTTATCATCCCACACCCCCCCTTCATCATCCTCTTGTCATCATCCGCCCTCAGTGGTCTTCAACCTGCGGACCTCCAGAGGTTTCAAAACTACAACTCCCAGCAAGCCCGGGCAGCCATCGGCGGCCTTCGACATCATCAAGCCCCCTCTCACCCCCCTTTAGTTCTGAGTACTCGCCTCCGCTCGGTGCTGGTCCGGTCCTGCAGGACTGTCCGGTGAGGAGGTCGTCCGGTGGGATAGTGGTTCCGGGCTGCTATCTTCACCGGGGACGCCTCTTCTCCGCGCTTCCGGCCCGGAATAGAGGCGTTGCCTTGACAATGACGCAGAAGTACGTTGGTAATGAACGTACCTCTGCGTCGTCGTCAAGGCAACGTGACTATTCTGGGGCCAGGCCCGAAGCGCTTAGAAGAGGCCTCCCCGGTGAAGATAGCAGCCCGGAACCACTATCCCACCGGACCACCTCCTCTCCGGACAGTCCTGCAGCACCGGACCAGCGCCGAGCGGAGGTGAGTACTGTACAGAACTAAAGGGGGGTGAGAGGGGGCTGGATGATGTTGAAGGCCGCAGTGGTCTTCAACCTGCGGACCTCCGGAGGTTTCAAAACTACAACTCCCAGCAAGCCCGGACAGCCGATGGCTGCCCGGGCTTGCTGGGAGTTGTAGTTTTGAAACCTCTGGAGGTCCGCAGGTTGAAGACCACTGCGGGTGGGGGAGTTCACTGGAGTATAAGCCGAGGGGGGTGTTTTCAGCACGAAAAATCGTGCTGAAAAACTCGGCTTATACTCGAGTATATACGGTATATAGATTTGATTTTGTCGTACTTCTGGAAAAAATCATAACTACATGCAGGAAAATTAATACGTTTAAAATTGGCATTTTCTGACCCCTATAACTTTTTTACTTTTCCGTGTATGGGGCGGTATGAGGGCTCATTTTTTGCGCCGTGATCGGAAGTTTTTATTGGTGCCATTTTTGTTTTGATCAGACTTTTTGATCACTTTTTATTCATTTTTTAATGGTATAAAAAGTGACCAAAAATGTGCTTTTTTGGACTTTGGAATTTTTTTGCGCGCACGCCATTGACTGCGCGGTTTAATTATATATTTTAATAGTTCGGACATTTACGCACGCGGAGATACCACATGTTTATTTTTCTCATAGCCCCGCCCCCTCATGACATCACACCCCACCCCCTCAATGCAAGTCTATGGGAGGGGGCGTGGCATCCATCAGGCCCCCTCCCATAGACTTGCATTGAGGGGACGGGGTGTGATGTCATGAGGGGCAGGGCTGTGAGGTCATGAGGGGCGGGGCTAAGATGTAATGAGCTCCCGGCGCCGACTCCAGCATTCGGAACAGTTTGCGGGATTTCCTGTATTTCCTTGTATTTCCTGTTTGAGTTTTCTTCTTTTGCCTACAAATCCTATAATTCCATTTTCCTCCCTCCCACACATCAGCCACCCCACCCACTGAAACATAAATGAGCTGCATCCATTCAAAAGACCTGTGGTTTTCAATCAAGGTGCCTACAGCTGTTGCATTAGTTGCAGATTGCTCTCTCCACCCATTGAAGCAGACAGGCTCCCTGTCATCAGCTGACTAGTGAATCAGGTCTTGGCCGCATTGCAACCTGGGAAAAATCCGAGACAACAGTCATTGTGTATGCTGGTAAAAATAAATATTGGGGTGAAAATCACAGAAGAATTGTGAGAAAACCGTCACACACAGGAACAGACACTATATTATGAACTACACTAACTTTACAGCCCCTGCAGCATAGTCAAATAAAAAAAAAAAAAAAAAAAAAATCCTGGAAAACCCCTTTAATTTGAGGCAGAATTCCGCAAGCGGAAATTCTGCCATGTGAATAGACCCTTAGGCCGCGTTCACACATCGTAATTTCCATAAATTCCGCTGCAGCAGAGTCTTATTGAATTCAACGAGATTCTGCTGCGTTGTGCACACGGCGGAATTTCTGCACCAGATGTTTTTGCCGTGGAAACTTCAATTTCCTTGTCCGCAGAAAGAATGAACCTGTCCATTCTTTCTGCAGACTCCACATTGAATATATGGCGGTCTATGAGACGGCACATTCCCGTGCGGTCCTAGAGCCAGCATAACACGCAGTCTGCAGAATATCCACAGAGATTTTTCCATGCGGACATTCTGAGGTGTGAACACAGATCATCACTAGAGCTCAGAGCAGGGGGATCATATATATGGTTAAAAAAAATAAAAAGTTCCACCAAGGATGGACTTATGGTAAGTTTATTATTCAGCATTGGCGATCGATTCTGTCCTGGTGTTTACTCACCTCAAAGACATGCTGTCCCGCCCCTTCAGTCAAAGCATGCTGGGAGTTGTAGTTTTATAACACCTGGAGGCACACTGGTTGGGAAACATTGCTTTAAGGTGACCGCATTACCCGGACCTCCGATGCTTCTACTAAACCTAACTATGGTCCCTACGGGTTTCTATGTTGACATCATTTTGGTTCAGCAGAACCCCAGGAAGTCCTAGTAATAAGTAAAATGTGACTGCACTGTGGGCACATGAAACCGGCTTAGAGGAGGCGAGACATGCTGCAAGACATTAAACCTCTTAGATGTGATGACTCAGCGCACACCGGGGTCACTCCGTGCCAATATATAATCCCGATAGAGGGCACGCCAGCTCTGAGGAGCTCGTTCATTGTCTACATTACTGCGGTCCTACAAGATCCACGGAGCCAATGGGTGCGGGTGAAACCCTAACGCATATCATTATTTCTCCAATGTTACACAACTTTCTTGGGGCCTAATTTTAGAAGTGGGCGAGAAACAGCTGAATGATTCCACCCACTGGTTATTAGAGTACTAATTACATATGACAACATAGCGCAGCGATTTACATAACCACAGAGCAAGACCGAGTACAAGACTCTATAATCCAGGAACAGGGGGACGAACAGAAAGTGAAACCACATAAACCAAAATATTATTAAAGGGGTACTCCACTGCCCCAGCGTTCGGAACATTTTGTTCCGAACGTTGGGTGCCGAGGGGTTGTGACCCAATGCAAGTCTATGGGAGGGGGCGTGGCAGTAATCCAGGAACAGGGGGGCAAACAGAAAGTGAAACCTCATAATCCAAAATAGTATTAAAATATCAAAGGAGTACTCCATTTTAGTATTAAAGGGGTACTCCACTGCCCCAGCATTCGGAACATTTTGTTCCGAAAGCTGGGTGCGGGGGGGGGGGGTTGTGACATCACACCACACCCCCTCAATGCAAGTCTATGGGAGGGGGCGTGGCAGCCGCCACGCCCCCTCCCATAGACTTGCATTGAGGGGGCGTGGAATGACATCACGAGGGGACGTAATTTTGACGTCACGACCTCCCGCAGCCTTCACCTCAGCGTTCGGAACAAAATGTTCCGAATGCTGGGGCAGTGGAGTACCCCTTTAACCGATATTTCCATCTAAATTACATTTCATATGCATCCCCTTCTTTCTCACAACTGGTGGAGGATCTTAGAGGTGTAGGTGCACCATGAAAAAGGAAGGGATCTGACTGTTAAAGGGGTAATCCTGTCCTAGACATCTAATCCCCTATCCAAAGGATAGGGGATAAGATGTCTGATCACGGGGATCCCGCCTCCTGTTGTCACGCCACGCCCCCCTGCCATAGACTTGCATTGATGGGGTGTGGCGTGACGGCACGAGGGGGGGGCATGGCCGTTAAGTCACGACCCCCGCCACCTGCTTCAAGCGTTCACAACAAAATCTTCTGAACGCTGGGGCAGCGGAGTACCCTGTAAAGGGTCACTAAAATAAAAATGTAAAAAAATACAAACATGTTAATAGTTTTGATCAGTCGGGGTCTAAAACGCACTGGAACAATCCAGGAGGAGTCAGAAAGCCAACACTAAGCACCTCCTCTCCCGAATCACGTGACCAAGACATTGTACAGGACTGTCTCGCATGCGGTAGTGCGTTTCTCTCTCGGCTCGTTCTAGTGATTGGTTAGGATCTGAACACCCTGGTCAAAACTTTTGACATGATCCGAGGATATGTGAAGTGGTCAAGATACCGCAAAATGACTCCACCCACTGGTTGTTAGAGTACTAGATATATATGAGAAGATACCGTAGCGGATGACGCACAGAGCTAGACCAAATACAAGACTACAGGAACAGGGGAAGAACAGAAAGTGAAACCTCATAATCCAAATTATTATTAACCCCTTGAAGGGATATTTCAATCTAAATCACATCTCACGTGCGTCCCCTTATTTCTCTGGATCAGTTAAAAGGGTACTCCGCTGCTCAACGTTTGGAACAAACTGTTCCGAACGCTGGAGCCGGCGCAGGGAGCTTGTGACGTCATAGCCCCGCCTCCTCATGACATCACGCCCACCCCTCATTGCAAGTTTATGGGAGGGGCGAGACAGCCGTCACACACCCCCTCCCATAGACTTGAATTGAGGGGGCGGGGCTATGACATCACAAGCTCCCGGCATCTTAGCTACCTTCTAAAGTGGACCTGTCAGCAAGATAGGCTAAATAGGGATAGTCATCAAGATTCCGGGCATAGCCTGTTTTGTATCAACATAGTCCTTTCCAGCGCCAAGATAAGTGCCTTTTTGTTATTATGCAAATAATGCTCAAAAGCGAAGGGGGCGTTCCCCAGAACAGCAAGAGCCCAGGTAAGTCCAGCCCATGTTTTCTTAGTCACCGCCTCTGTATCCACTTCGAACTGCCTACCCCATTTGACTGACAGCCACTAGATGATAAAGAGGCTGGACTTACCTGGACTCTTGCTGTGCTGGGGAACGCCCTCTGGACACTTGAGCCTCATCTGCATAATACCAAAAAGGCTTTTATCTCAGCGCTGGGAAGGACTATTCCTGGAATCCTGATGACTAGCCCTATCTAGCCATTTGCTTGTTTACACCCGTTGTCCTCATGACTCTCTCGGGTCACAGCCTGTGAAGGTTCCTGGTATTTTGTGCGGTTCTGCCTCCTGTCTCGTCCCTGTGAGATGTCACTTTCACTTCAGAGTTCTGCTTTATATTTCTGAGACACTGGACATTAAGAGAATTATCCATAAAAAGGAACAGAAGATGATATCATGTTACCCCACTTCTTCCCACTACAGGGGTTTTCTGGTCCTTACTACCATAAATCTTGTATTAAAGGGCAACTCTGACTGTTCTATTGTAAAACATTCCATGGATGTTTGATCGTGAGAGACCCTATAACTAAAGGTTTGCTCTACTGACCTGATGCTCTACAGAAATGGCCACATTTAACCCTAGTTGGTAGCAGCGCTGTATGGGCAAATACCCCCAAGAGCCGTATTCCCTAAACGGTGGGTGTCTACAACTCGCTTCATGATGGGAATTGCAGTTTTGGAACAACTGGCTGTCTGGGCAATCTGGATTTCCACCATGCTTTACACTGCAGTTCAGTCTGTTTTTAATAATTCAGAGGTGGCACCTGCCACTATACCTACTGCTAGTATTTCCATCATGTAATAACCATACTCTTAAAAGGGCACTCCGCTGCCCCGGTGTTCGGCACATTTTGTTCCGAACGCTGGGTGCGGGAGGTAGTGACGTCACGGCCACTCTCCTCGTGACTCCACGCCCCCTCAATGCAAGTCTATGGGAGGGGGCGTGACGCCCCCTCCCATAGACTTGCATTGATGGGGCATGGCATCACAAGGGGGCATGGCCGTGACGCCACGACCCACACAAAATGAACACTGGGTGCTGCACATAGATCGTAGGGGTCCCATCGGCAGGGACATTTTATTCCCTATCGCAGCTCTGTGTGGCTAATGCGCGTGTCGTCGACCTCACTAAGAGCTTGACAGACACGTCCCGTCCATTCAGCTCTATGGGAGACACGAATGCTGCATCTCCACCTCTCCCATAGAAATACATGAGGGAGGAGTGTCAACCGCAGCATCATGGGGAGAGCAGCAGCAAAGCCGGGGCCCCACACAGGAGATCGCGGGGGGCCCCAGCGTTCAGACATTTATCCCCTATCCTGCGTATAGGGGAGGAGTTGTATAAGGCTGCAGGGCATAATCCTAAACATGACTACATATTACCAACAATACTAGTCAAAGTATGTATCTAACTGTGACAATTCCTACCCAGCCCAGAACCACCCTACCCAACAACAATATGCTCATTCAGACAAAAACCAACCCTACCCAACAATATGCCCATCCAGTCCAGAACCACCCTACCCAACAATATGCCCATCCAGTCCAGAACTCCCCTACCCAACAATATGCCCATCCAGTCCTGAACCACCCTACCCAACAATATGCCCATCCAGTCCCGAACCAACCTACCCAAAAACAATATGCCCATCCAGTCCCGAACCAACCTACCCAAAAACAATATGACCATCCAGTCCCGAACCAACCTACCCAAAAACAATATGCCGATCCAGTCCCGAACCAACCTACCCAACAACAATATGCCCATCCAGTCCCGAACCAACCTACCCAACAACAATATGCCCATCCAGTCCCAAACCAACCTACCCAACAACAATATGCCCATCCAGTCCAGAACCAACCTACCCAACAACAATATGCCCATCCAGTCCAGAACAAATTTACGCAACAATATGCCCATTCAGACAAAAACCAACCCTACCCAACAATAAGTTCATCCAGTCCAGAACCAACCTACCCAACAACAATATGCCCATCCAGTCTAGAACTACCCTGCCAAACAATATGCCTACCCAGCTGAGTACCAACCTACCCAACAATAGGCCCATTTAAACAAAAAAATACCCTACCCAACAATAAGCCCATCCAGCCGAGAACCATCCTACCAAATAACAATACAGCCAACCAGCTTTAAATCAATCTACCAAACAAGAATACAGTATGCCTATACAGCCGGCAACCAACACATTAAATCTGGTCTGTATAAGGGGGTGGGGTCTTTTGGAGAGGTTTCACATATAAACAAGAAATCTACTGTAAACCTGGGTACCAAAATGACAACAGTACTCTCATAAAGCTGAGCACCGACAGAAGGTATACACAGCATCGCTCCCAGACTGTGCACAACCTACACAATGACAATACACCATCACAGGACCCCCTATCACCTTACCAATAATACATCACTTATGTAGAGTACCTACACCACATCAACAACGGGGGAGAACATCCAAACTGTCTAAAAGACAAATGCTGTGACCCATAGAAACCAATCACAGTTCAACACCTTCTGTACAGTGTCCACACTACAACACTCCATACAGTATAGTAGCTGTCATGAGGGTTTTGTTGACATTGTTCAGGTATTATACTGTATGGAGTGTTGTAGTGTGGACACTGTACAGAAGGTGTTGAGCTGTGATTGGTTTCTATGGGTCACAGCATTTGTCTTTTAGACAGTTTGGATTTTCTCCCCCCATTGTTGGCGTGGTGTACGTCTAACCACATAGAGAGTCCCCGACAGCAACACACCGACCGCACAGCGTCCCCGACAGCAACACACCGACCGCACAGCGTCCCCGACAGCAACACACCGACCGCGCAGCGTCCCCGACAGCAACACACCGACCGCACAGCGTCCCCGACAGCAACACACCGACCGCACAGCGTCCCCGACAGCAACACACCGACCGCACAGCGTCCCCGACAGCAACACACCGACCGCACAGCGTCCCCGACAGCAACACACCGACCGCACAGCGTCCCCGACAGCAACACACCGACCGCACAGCGTACCCGACAGCAACACACCGACCGTACAGAGTTCCCGACAGCAACACACCGACCGCACAGCGTACCCGACAGCAACACACCGACTGCAAAATATACTTAAATCAGACAATACCTGACATATAACAATTACAGATAGCACCTGACTGACAGCCCGCCAATCACAGAGAGAACCCGACAGCCCGTCAATCACAGAGAGAACCCAACAGCACGCCAATCACAGAGAGAACCCGACAGCACGCCAATCACAGAGAGAACCCGACAGCCCGCCAATCACAGAGAGAACCCGACAGCCCGCCAATCACAGAGAGAACCCGACAGCCCGCCAATCACAGAGGGAACCCGACAGCCCGCCAATCACAGAGAGAACCCGACAGCCCGCCAATCACAGAGGGAACCCGACAGCCCGCCAATCACAGAGGGAACCCGACAGCCCGCCAATCACAGAGAGAACCCGACAGCCCGCCAATCACAGAGAGAACCCGACAGCCCGCCAATCACAGAGAGAACCCGACAGCCCGCCAATCACAGAGGGAACCCCACAGCCCGCCAATCACAGAGGGAACCCGACAGCCCGCCAATCACAGAGAGAACCCGACAGCCCGCCAATCAGAGAGAACCCGACAGCCCGCCAATCAGAGAGAACCCGACAGCCCGCCAATCAGAGAGAACCCGACAGCCCGCCAATCACAGAGAGAGCCCGACAGCCCGCCAATCACAGAGAGAGCCCGACAGCCCGCCAATCACAGAGATAACCCGACAGCCCGCCAATCACAGAGAGAACCCGACAGCCCGCCAATCACAGAGAGAACCCGACAGCCCGCCAATCACAGAGAGAACCCGACAGCCCGCCAATCACAGAGAGAACCCGACAGCCCGCCAGAGAGAACCCGACAGCCCGCCAATCACAGAGAGAACCCGACAGCCCGCCAGAGAGAACCCGACAGCCCGCCAATCACAGAGAGAACCCGACAGCCCGCCAATCACAGAGAGAACCCGACAGCCCGCCAATCACAGAGGGAACCCGACAGCCCGCCAATCACAGAGGGAACCCGACAGCCCGCCAATCACAGAGGGAACCCGACAGCCCGCCAATCACAGAGGGAACCCGACAGCCCGCCAATCACAGAGAGAACCCGACAGCCCGCCAATCACAGAGGGAACCCGACAGCCCGCCAATCACAGAGGGAACCCGACAGCCCGCCAATCACAGAGGGAACCCGACAGCCCGCCAATCACAGAGGGAACCCGACAGCCCGCCAATCACAGAGGGAACCCGACAGCCCGCCAATCACAGAGAGAACCCGACAGCCCGCCAATCACAGAGAGAACCCGACAGCCCGCCAATCACAGAGAGAACCCGACAGCCCGCCAATCACAGAGAGAACCCGACAGCCCGCCAATCACAGAGAGAACCCGACAGCCCGCCAATCACAGAGAGAACCCGACAGCCCGCCAATCACAGAGAGAACCCGACAGCCCGCCAATCACAGAGAGAACCCGACAGCCCGCCAATCACAGAGAGAACCCGACAGCCCGCCAATCACAGAGAGAACCCGACAGCCCGCCAATCACAGAGAGAACCCGACAGCCCGCCAATCACAGAGAGAACCCGACAGCCCGCCAATCACAGAGAGAACCCGACAGCCCGCCAATCACAGAGAGAACCCGACAGCCCGCCAATCACAGAGAGAACCCGACAGCCCGCCAATCACAGAGAGAACCCGACAGCCCGCCAATCACAGAGAGAACCCGACAGCCCGCCAATCACAGAGAGAACCCGACAGCCCGCCAATCACAGAGAGAACCCGACAGCCCGCCAATCACAGAGAGAACCCGACAGCCCGCCAATCAGAGAGAACCCGACAGCCCGCCAATCACAGAGAGAGCCCGACAGCATGCCAATCACAGAGAGAGCCCGACAGCCCGCCAATCACAGAGAGAACCCGACAGCCCGCCAATCACAGAGAGAACCCGACAGCCCGCCAATCACAGAGAGAACCCGACAGCCCGCCAATCACAGAGAGAACCCGACAGCATGCCAATCACAGAGAGAACCCGACAGCCCGCCAATCAGAGAGAACCCGACAGCCCGCCAATCACAGAGAGAGCCCGACAGCATGCCAATCACAGAGAGAGCCCGACAGCCCGCCAATCACAGAGAGAACCCGACAGCCCGCCAATCACAGAGAGAACCCGACAGCCCGCCAATCACAGAGAGAACCCGACAGCCCGCCAATCACAGAGAGAACCCGACAGCATGCCAATCACAGAGAGAACCCGACAGCATGCCAATCACAGAGAGAACCCGACAGCCCGCCAATCACAGAGAGAACCCGACAGCCCGCCAATCACAGAGAGAACCCGACAGCCCGCCAATCACAGAGAGAACCCGACAGCCCGCCAATCACAGAGAGAACCCGACAGCCCGCCAATCACAGAGAGAACCCGACAGCCCGCCAATCACAGAGAGAACCCGACAGCCCGCCAATCACAGAGAGAACCCGACAGCCCGCCAATCACAGAGAGAACCCGACAGCCCGCCAATCACAGAGAGAACCCGACAGCCCGCCAATCACAGAGAGAACCCGACAGCCCGCCAATCACAGAGAGAAC